>NC_062540.1:18355772-18360772 GCF_022655615.1 Tachysurus fulvidraco
GGCCCCGCCCCATCTATAAATAACTCCGCCCCTTTGCAGTAGGCATATACCTTGTTTCCAGAAAAATTGAGGGAATCTGGAAAGTTTGTCTGTGCTAAAGATGTAATTCCGTGTGTAAGCAGTAAGTATTAAAAAGCCTATGTGCTCTTTTAAAGCATAACAGAAACCTGCTCACGAATATTGAGATCTTGTGATGTTTCAAGTCAAGTCAAGAAGCTTTTATTGTCATTACAACCATATATAGCTGTTGCAGTACACAGTGACATGAGACAAGGATCATGGTGCTACATATAACAAAGACAGGGCTAAGGACATGTAAGTAGTCTTAGGTACATAAAGTGCAACTGTGCAACCTGGTGCAAACAGTGCAGGACAAGACAAACAAGACAGTGCAGGACAAAAGTTACAAGACAATACAAAAAGTACAAAAAAAAGCAATACACAAAAGACAATAAACAGTAACAGAAACAGCGCCGACCGACCGGTGTAAATACTGAATGTGAATACTGAATGTTCAAACAATATTTCATGCAGTAACATTAGAATGAACACAGTTTCTTAGCAGCAGGTCCTTTGTATAATATATAGAGTTGTGCAAAAAAAACAGCAAATGACTGTAATATTGTATAGTATGTGCGTAATGGCTGAGATATTGTACAATATGTGCAAAAACAGCTGAAATGTTGGACAGTATGTGCAAAAACAGCAGAAAAGTGTGCAAAACAGTGTGTGTGTGTTTTGTGAGGGTCTATGCAGTCCATACAGATGATGTGTGTGTGTATGTTGTGCTCAGTATAGTACAGTTCAGTTATTGAGAAGTCTGATGGCTTGTGGGAAGAAACTGTTACGCAGTCTGGTCGTGAGGGCCCGAACGCTTCGGTACCTTTTTCCAGACGGCAGGAGGGTGAAGAGTGTGTGTGAGGGGTGTGTGGGGTCATCGACAATCATCCGACCAACATTTCTCAGGATGTTCAGTGACGTTGCACTTGATCATAAACCTGTCCGTCTTGAAATGGTTGAAAGTGCAGAACGACTCAGAGCTGCCGCGTGGTGTAACGATGCTAAACCACTCTCTCTCCTTGCACAGATACGATCGAGATGTAGCCCGTTGCGGTTTCAGACCCCGGCGTAAACAAAGCGTGAAATGGCGTAACGGAGAAATGACGGAGACGAGCGTTGGCCCGCGGCATCCCGCGGCCGTTTAGGAGTCAGTGAGCGAGCAGAAAGAGAGGAATTATCAAAAGCAAGCAATTAGAGGCGCTGTATTATGAAGTGGTAATGAGATGATGAGGTGATATAACAACAACAACCCCCCCCCCCCCACACACACACACACACACACAAAGAGTTCATTCCATCTAACAGAGAAGGTTATGTAAGGAATGAAAGAAGACAGGGCGTTACTGTCACCACACTGATTTGCATGTAACAGCATGTACTTTACTCCTTTAACACGTCATACATTTGACGTCTAAAGGTTTTCCAATCAGATTTTTTCCCCCCGTAGTTACTTCATGCCTGAATGTACATTATTACAACTATAAAATCTATAGTCTCTCTGGAGACTCCAAAATAAACAATTTCAAAATTTCTCTTCGTCCGCAATACGAGTCCGTCTGGACGAGTTGTTGCTATAGAAACGCTAACACGGTAGAAAGCAGACGTTCATACTGTACATAAGTGTGATTTGTCTCACAGGTAGAACAGAAGTGTTAGAGCTGCTGTTGTATTTACTGTACCAGGTACTAAAAGCGCTTCCTTGATGAAATACAGACTTGCTCTAAGACTGGTATTGCGTCTACGTAGTCTAGGGAGACGTTAATGAGACGTCACAGATGTTTCTGAGGGTCTTTTTACACCTGGTCACTTCGTGTGTTGTCTCTGATCCAAAAGCTATCTGGTTAGTTAAAACTGTACCATTTACATCAGGCCACATAAATGCGTCTTGGCGAATAGGATATCGATCCGATCTTTCTACTCCCGCCCAAAATGCAAATATATTTCACCTCATTTCCGGGGTAATTGAAATGTATCACGTGTTGGTGTATGTGGTTGCTACAAAAAACAGCATTTACTGTTTGCTGCATTTTTGCTGACGGCAGCAGTGCATTTTAAGACCCGACGAGACACCTGGGAAAACATATTTGTTTCTGGTGCGATGCACGACACGTGAGTCGCCTGCGAGTGACGTACTTCCGTTTGGGAGGAGTATAGCGCTGACATATGTGGCTTGAACAACCACATGCATTTACACCTGTCCAGTTTCATCTGAAATGCGTCCCAGACCACCTCCTGAAGGGGTTTGAGCGATCCGATTTATATCCGTCTCGAAACCGTTTCGGAGGGCATTTAGACCTGGTGTTTTTACCATCGGATAGCTGTCTGATCACAGAAAACGCATGAAGTGACCAGGTGTAAAAACCCCCTGAGATGTTTCTATCATGCAGGTTTTCTTATCAACCATGAAGCAGAAGCCACTCGATGGTCTACTGATCCACTCAGAATTGGAAACATTTCTGAAGTATCAAAGTCATCGTCTGATTGGTCGGACTCTACAGGATGTCCGGGAGACACCCGTGTTATGTTTTTTATCGTCCCGCTTATAAACCAAGCCATTGTGGCCCTCAACATCCCTCATCGAAGAAGGAAGCTGTCGTGATTACACAAGTAAACACTGGATTTTCCAAATGATGTCAACTTCCAAATGTTAAACACACAACGGTCACACACACAAACATGATGCTGTATAAAACAAACTGCTGCTTTAAAGCATGAGTGGTATGTAAAGCAACCTTCATGTCTTCATGGAGCTCCGTGTACTGGGGCATTGTCATAAAGGCTGGAACAAACACTACATTTACCTTTTCAGCATTTGGGAGATGCCTAATCCTGAGCGACTTACATTTTTATCTCATATTTTATACAACTGAAAGTTAAGGGCCTTGCTCAGGGGCCCGGCTTGGTAAACCTGGAAATCTGGACCTTGGTGGATCGAAATTGCAACCTTCTGATCGGTTGACCAACACCTACACCACTCGACTATCACATCCCACTACACTACAGTGGATCTGGACCTTCAGTAGACCATGGAGTGGCTTCTGCGTCACGGTTCATCTGAAAGCCTGCATGATAGAAACATCTCAGAAACGTCTGTGACGTCTCACTAACGTCTCACTAACCTACTAGTCTTAGAGCAAGTCTGTATTTCATCAAGGAAGCGCTTTTAGTACCTGGCAAATAACACTTCTGTTCTACCTGCGAGGCAAATCACACTAATGTATCAACGTCTGCTTTCTACCGTGTTAGCGTTTCTATGGCAACAACTCGTTCAAAAGGACTCGTGTTGCGGATGCAAAGAACTGGAGAAGAGACATTTTGAAATTGTTTATTTTGGAGTCTCCAGTGTCAGTCATGTGAGTCATGTGAGTCGAGAGAGAGAGAGAGAGAGAGAGAGAGAGAGAGAGAGAGAGAGAGAGAGAGAGAGATAGAGAGATAGAGAGATAGATAGATAGAGAGAGAGAGAGAGAGAGAGAGAGAGAGAGAGAGAGAGAGAGAGAGAGAGAGAGAGGGAGAGAGAGAGAGACTATAGATTTTACATTACATTTAGGCAGGAAGTAGCTATACAGTATACAGAGATGTTCTATACATTCGTGTGCTTCCAAATTTCCAGCATCAGTTTGGAGATGAATATCAGGAGATCAGGATTACTGAGTACTGAGTACTGAGTACTGAGTACTGAGTACTGAGTACTGAGTAATAATCAGTAGCAGCCCCTAAATAAAGCAGGCTGTACAGAGACGCATGTCACACATGATGTGAAAGTTAGCAGTATTAAAAACTAATGCGTCTCTTTTACATCCTGCTTCCTTTCCCCTTCGGTGAGCTCACATTTCTGCTGCAGGATTTTCACTTTCACAATCGCTCTGACTGAAAAAAATAAATCGAAACAAACAAACATTTTTGTATTTCATCTCCTCTTCTCTATCACCATAGCGACGGGCTAAGTTTGCAGTAAGCTCAACAGATTTGAACAGAAATGTTAACGCAACCTAAATATCAGATACAGCGATTAAAGAAACGATAGAAGTTGTGTGTTCAACTCCAGTGAGGACGTGGGATCCAGTGGTTAAGGCGCTGGGATCTTGATCAGAAGGTGTTTGAGGGTTCGAGTCCACAAGCTGCTGAGGCATCAACGTTGGGTCCTTGAGCAAGGTCCTTAACCTCACCTGCTCCAGGGGCACCGTCCTATGGCTTGACCTTGGCTCTGACCCCTTAACCTGGGATATGCGAAAACCCGGGGCAGTCGTGTCCTAATGGTTAGAGAGTCTAACTCGTAACCATAAGGTTGTGGGTTCGAGTCTCGGGCCAGCAGTAACACGACTGAGGTGCCCTTGAGCAGGGCACCAAATCCCCCCAACTGCTCCCTGGGCGCCGCAGCATAAATGGCTGCCCACTGCTCTGTGTGTGTGTTCACGGTGTGTGTGTGCTGTTGGATGGGTTAATGCAGAGAACGAATTCTGAGTACTTAGCCGTATGTCATGTCACGTCACTTCATAAACTTT
Organism: Tachysurus fulvidraco; assembly: GCF_022655615.1. Taxonomy (NCBI): domain Eukaryota; kingdom Metazoa; phylum Chordata; class Actinopteri; order Siluriformes; family Bagridae; genus Tachysurus; species Tachysurus fulvidraco. Next base: position 18,360,335 of record NC_062540.1, read on the forward strand.
ATGGAGATGCAGATTTCATTTTCCAACAGGACTCAGCACCTGCACACAGTGCCAAAGCTACCAGTACCTGGTTTAGGGACCACGGGATCCCTGTTCCTTATTGGCCAGCAAACTCACCTGACCTTAACCCCATAGAAAATGTATGGGGTACCGTGAAGAGGAAGATGTGATATGCCAGACCCAACGATGCAGCGAGCTGAAGGCCACCATCAGAGCAACCTGGGCTCTCGTGACACCTGAGCAGCGCCACAGACTGATCGACTCCATGCCACGCCACATCGCTGCAGTCATTCAGGCAAAAGGAGACCTAACTAAGTATTGATTGCTGGACAGGCTCATACTTTTCATCTTCATACTTTTCAGTTGGCCCAGATTTCTAAAAATCCTTATTTTATACTGGTCTTAAGCAGCATTGTAATGTAACGGAGTACAAATACT
>NC_062540.1:18365772-18385772 GCF_022655615.1 Tachysurus fulvidraco
ACATATACACACACACACATATACACACACACACATATACACACACACACACACACACACACACACACACACACATACACACACACATATACACACACACATATACACACATATACACACACACACACACATATACACACACACACACACACAGGCACGCAATGATATGGTCTTGAACTCGATGCAATAAGCACTTGCTCCATGGTGGGGGTGAAACACGTGATCCCGGCCATATAAGCTTCACTTCTATCGCTCCACGTTTCCAGGACGATCAGATTAAAGGTTATCTACATTTCCTGTCAGTATCAGGAAGTATTTGCTGTTTGCATCATTTGTACCCATATATGTTATCACATGGTGATATATACACATACATCACGAAACCTAACAGACTCATCGCTGCTCTCTTTCACTGCTATTGTTATCTACTTAACTTGTCAGTCTTTATTTCTGTTTGTTTCTTCGTTCAAAGGACATTGTACAACTCGTTCCCCGTGTTTGTCCGAGCTGAAAAAAACAAACAGCTGGGTTTTATCTTTAATGCCTGGAACAACACAGAGGAACATTTGAAAACGTCCTGTTCTCCATTCGCTGGTTACATTTATGTTATAACTTTATTGGAAGCTGTTTCTGGGATATTTGACTGTATATTACTATGTTTATATTTTTATGTCTTTTTTAATTTTTTTATGTCACGATTATTTTTGTTGCGTTTTTAAATTTTGTCGTCTTTTGCTTGCCTTCGTGGCAAGGTCACTCTTTTTATTCTCAAGATCTTTTTTTATCTCAATGAGTTCGGTGAGCAGTCGATGGGGTTCGGTGCCTTGCTCAAGGGCACCTCAGTCGTGGTATCGCCGGCCCGAGACTCGAACCCACAACCTTAGTGTTAGGAGTCTCACACTCTAACCATATTAGGCCACGACTTAGGATTCTGACTACTGAGTAAATTCATCTGCGGATGAATCGCGAATTATTTATTTCCCCACCAAATACAACATCCTGTTCCGTTCAAATTAATGATGTTTTTTCTCGCTCCACAATCAGAGCATGAAGGGGAGGTGAGATAGGGGAGACTGTCGTTGCCATCTGAGTCCCTGTTAAAGGTAAGTTTAACAACTTCGGTGTCAGTTACCTGAAAGCTCTTTCCAAAGCTCGTGTTGTGGATTTTTTCCCTCCTTTTAAAATCCTGGAGCGATCTTAAGACCTGAGTTTCAAACAAATTATACAGAAGGAAAGGAGAATTTCACTAAATATCACACCCAAAAATTCAAACATGTGGAATCTGTGAGGTCGAGGTGAAGCGTTATTACTGAGCCACAGTGTGTGACTGTCTCGTGTGTTATAGTCTACGAGCTGACAGAATGTGTTCATCAGTAAAAGCGTAATGTGATGACTGTTATGGAAATTTCGGTGCTAAAGCGGGTAGCAGTGGTGGTGGTTAGCAGCAGGCTGCGAGGCTGGAGGTTACCTTGTGTTACAAGCTGCTAAAAAAATTCTCTTGTAGGATGTGGTCACAGTTACAGGTAGAGGTGTTTGTGTAAGCAGAGAGAATAACATATCGATTTGTCTTGTTTTTGCACTCGGGAATATCGTATCAAAGCTTTTTTTTTTTTTTTTGGTTATTAATTGAACACCCGCAAAATATTACCAGAATTAAATTGGCTAAGTTATTCTAATTTTTTTTCTTTCATAAAAATACCACACGATCCTCTAATCGTTTGCATATCACACGGTCCAGAGCCCGTGATCTTCCTACCGTATGTGACATCACAAAGCAGGGATTAACATTCCAGGAAATGACCAAAATATAGAACTGAATCATTTCCTCATTTACATACAGCAGGACAAGGTATAGCACGTTCGCCTCACACTTCCAGGGTCGGGGTTCGATTCCCGCCTCCACCTTGTGTGTGTGGAGTTTGTATGTTCTCCCCATGCCTCGGGGGTTTCCTCCGGGTACTCCGGTTTCCTCCCCGGTAGGTTGATTGGCAACTCTGGAAAAATTGTCCATAGTATGAGAGTGTGTGTGTGTGTGTGTGTGTCCTGCGATGGGTTGGCACTCCCTCCAGGGTGTATCCTGCCTCGATGCCCGATGACGCCTGAGATAGGCACAGGCTCCCCGTGACCCGAGAAGTTCAGTAGCTGAATCATTAGCACACAACGTTAAGTGTTTATTTTGATCACGTTCACAGATCATGACGGGTCTTTAGATGTTTTTACATTTACGGTGGATTTGGTAGACGCCCACATCCAGAGTGACCTACATTTTATCTCATTTTAGACAGCGGAGCAATTGAGGGTTACGTAGCGGCAGCTTGGTGGACCCGGGATTCGAGCTCACGACCTTCCACTGAGCTCCCGCATACACCAGAGGATAAGTGAAGGATTCTGCTGTCCAGACTGAAGTCGGAAAGTCGTTCTATTACCGAAGGAGTGTCAGTTTTTGGACAGATTCACGAACCATTCTCCTGCCCTATCCCACGCATTATCTTTTAAACCTAGAAGCGGGGTACAGCCGAGAACAAACAGCGTCATATAAAAAGACTGTCTGAACAGCTGAATCAATATATGGGAAAATATAGGGAAAGAAAAGTATAGAGAAAGAAAACACAAAGAGTTTTCACATGGTGCAACAAAACCTCAACCTGAGAAGATTTCTTCCTGGAGTTCTAGGCTATATTCAGGCTCTTTACCACGAATCTTATCTCATAATCTCCATAATCACCCTCACACCCTTCCAGCGCAGAACAGGACCCTGCCCTTTAATGATCCAGTAGATCCACAGTGCATATAAACAGATAGACAGACAGACAGAGAGCAAGTTCACACACACACACACACACACACACACATATACACGGATAAATACGAGGACGGGAATTTCTACGCAAGTCGCCGTAAATGTGCACGACGTTTCTTCACTAATTAAAGCTTCCAGTACAACATTGTATTCTCTCTCAGCATAATTGCTGTTTGTTCGTTCTTGCCATGTTTGATCAAGTCTCGCCCACACGGCGCATATGTCGAGCCTACTTGCCCTTTTGTAACCGCTTGAGTTCGTCTCCTGGAAAAGAGAAAAAAAGAAGAAAAAAAAAGAAAAGGTGTGGCTTCTTTTCTTTTGTATATTGCACGCATTATTGAATTTCCTCTAGTCAAATGGAATGAAATTATCTGTGAGGGAGAGGCCGGGTTACATCTGGTCAAAACGGAGAATGCCGGAAGGCCAGGAGAAGGACTGGTGACAGTAGAAGGAGTTTCCCTTTCAGCCGAGCTTCGTCACCGTGTTGCCATGGGTGACTGCTAGGAACGAGAGGTTGAGAAAGAGAGCAAGAGCGAGAGAGAGAGGAAGAGAAAGAGAGAAAAAGAAAGAGGGTTGAATGGGTCTTCCCCTGGCCTCCTCCCACACGGTTGAACCTTCAAACAGCCTGGTTTGCATTCCACCTGCAGATACGATCGTGATTCATCTTCCTCAATGGGGGGGGGGGGGTGCTCCATGTCTATAAATGGACACCGTGCTTTTGAAATACACAGCATGTGTGTCTGTGTGTGTGGGGTGGTATTTTTTTGTGTCTTAGTGGGGAATGAATAAGGAAGGTCTGGCAGGTTTGATACAGTGGGGACATTTTTTTTTGGTCCCTAAAACAACTATTTTAACCTACTATTAGTTTAAAGGAGATTTCAGTTTGGTTACTGAGGTGATGTGTAGCTTTAAACAGCTGTATTAACAATTACGTCAATAGTAAGACAACACGTGTGTGTGTGTGTGTGTGTGTGTGTGCGTGTGTGTGTGTGTGTGTGTGTGTGTGTGTGCGTGTGTGTGTGTGTTTCTTTGTCCCCACAACGACTGAAATGTTTGCTTGTTTTAACCTTTGGCTGCTATTCAGTCAGTAAAAAAAGTCCTCATAAGGGCAGCAAGTCAAACACGTGTGTATGCGAGTGCGTGCGTGCAAGTTTGTGACTTCCAGGATCACATTATTTTGCATGTAAAATAGAGCCACAACCTCGTCAAAGCTCTCTAATCCTTCAGATTCTAACACAAACGATTTTCTCCCAAAATCCTATTAAAAATCATGTTTTTTTTCCAGCCCAGAGCAGACAGAGAGTTGAAACTGTAGCACACAGACAGCCAGGATGACTCACACCTCTTTGAAGGTCTGCTGTTTGTTCGCTGTGGTGGCAGGGTTGTGCGATGAGAACAGCAGATGCAGCGTGACGAGAGGAAACCCGTCAACCCACAAAGCACGTCTGGGCCTGCTGACACCACGCCTGAGCCTGCAACGCTGCACTATGCTTTCTCCTGGAACGCTCCTGAGAGAGGAAGCATGCAAGACAGTGAAGAGCCATAACGCTCTCTCTCTCTCTCTCTCTGCTCACTCCTACACACACTGCAGCAAACTACAGAACAAGCACAGCAGGATGCTTCACACTCTCCGTGTCCTCTGTTTCAGTCAAAAGCACAATGTGAATACACTCAGAAGCCTTCAGGCCCAGGTGAACACTCCCTTCCCAGGGACCTACGCTTTGTGCCACCTACACAGCGAGTTCAAAAAATGCGTCATTTTCAACAATCTGACTAAGCGCTAGTGACAACTGGACTACTGATTTGCCAAAATTTACCTAAACCTATGAATAAGTGTCTACGTAAACAGCCCAAAGGCAGACTCGGTTTTCATTACACACAAAAAAGCTGTACTCTGTATCCAAACTGTATCAGTTAAAGTTCATAAATCTTTATTTAGTCCCTTCATAAGTTTTTTTTGCCAGTGCTACAACCAAAACAAAGCGTCTTTTTTGGTGCAACTTCAGTTTTTTTTGTGCTTTTTTTGGAACTTGAAGCAAATCAAGCATCGCGTTAGTTCTGGCAGGCCACGTCATCAAGCGTTCATCAGCTGTTAATCAGCTGTCCACGACGCGCACCAATCCGGTTACGACATCCATATTACCCGACCGTTTAAATTCCCATTCATAGAGCCGTTCTAGCGCTTCGCTGCTGCCGCCACGATCTAAACTCCCCCCTCCAACCCCGACTCCACCATGCCGGAACCCGTGTTCGCTGTACCAGTTTGTGTCATAAATCTCCACATATTTTTCTATCTCTCTCTCTCTAATTATTTAATTATCTATCTATCCATTCATTTATCCGTTCAATACTACGCATGCCTAGTGGTTCTGTTATACGAGGGGTCTATGCCCAGAACAGAACCATACCGCCAACACTAACTGTATGCATATCATCTTATAGATTCCCTTGTGACAAAGTGGTCCTGACAGAAATGAAGCTAACTTTAACACTATAACAAGATGGAAATCAAACTGGCATTAATCTCTCTACACAGTGCCGTTAGAAAATCCCTGTTAACTTTATACCTGAAAATAAAGACAATCTAACACAGCAGATTTGTCAGCAGTATGTTACATCAGCTTATAAACACAGTGCTGCTGAATTCTGATTGGTCAAAAGGTGCTGATTCATTATGTATAAGGTGTGTAACTGACGGTATGACGGTAGTGTAGCTGCAGTCCGGCACTTTCTGAAAGCTACACCATGCTTTCTATAGCGAAGACTAGCAAGTTTTTAAAACTTATTTAATTGTTGATATAGTGGCATTGTTTTATCAGATTTGGAAGGATTCTCTGGTGTCAGTGCTTTGCAAAAGTCAGAAGTAAAGCTGTAACTGACACACAACAGTGTTTGTGGCCTCAGAGTTCTCATTACCTCTGCGTTTTTTTTTTTTTTTCTTTTTTCTTATCTTTAAGAGAGCAAAAACAAAAGACTGGTGAGTTGTAGCCATTATAATGTTAGTGACGCAGGAACTAGCAGGTTTCTGGGACATTCCTCACCACTGAACGTTGTCGGTTAGCAGTGACAAACTGCCGTGCTGTGAAAACAATGAAACACTGCAGAAAATAATGTTAGAGGAAAATAATTTACCTCAGGTTTGGAAGAGTAACTCCATGTTAGCGTGTGTCACATTAGTTTAGATTAGTTTTCTATAGTCAGTCCCTCCAGGACTCGCTGAGGTATTTGTGATCGTTGTGGCTAAGAATGCTAGATTTCGAGTCTTTTTTCAACTTGTGATGCGACATGCTTACATTCATCAAACTGTTTACATGCTTACTGTTTACAAACTGTTTACATGCTTACTGTTTACAAACTGTTTACATGCTTACTGTTTACAAACTGTTTACATGCTGTTTTGCACACTTTTTTACTCTTTGCACACACTGTCTAACATTTCAGTCATTTTGCTCATACTGTACAATAATTCAGTTGTTGCTGTTTTTTGCACAAACTTATACACTATCCCAGGGACCTGCTGCTAAGAAACTGTTCATTCGAGTATTACTGAACGCAATATTGTCTGAACTTTGTATTTTGAGTATTGTCTTGTAACCTTTTGTCTGCACTGTCTTTTGTCCTACACTGTCTTGTCTGTCTTGTCCTGCACTGTCTTGTCTGTCTTGTCCTGCACTGTCTTGTCTGTCTTGTCCTGCACTGTCTTGTCTGTCTTGTCCTGCACTGTCTTGTCTGTCTTGTTTGTCTTGTCCTGCACTGTCTTGTCTGTCTTGTCCTGCACTGTCTTGTCTGTCTTGTCCTGCACCGTCTTGTCTGTCTTGTCCTGCACCGTCTTGTCTGTCTTGTCCTGCACCGTCTTGTCTGTCTTGTCCTGCACCGTCTTGTCTGTCTTGTCCTGCACTGTCTTGTCTGTCTTGTCCTGCACTGTCTTGTCCTGCACTGTCTTGTCTGTCTTGTCCTGCACCGTCTTGTCTGTCTTGTCCTGCACCGTCTTTTCTGTCTTGTCCTGCACTGTCTTGTCTGTCTTGTTTGTATTGTCCTGCACTGTCTTGTCTGTCTTGTTTGTATTGTCCTGTACTGTCTTGTTTGTATTGTCCTGCACTGTCTTGTCTGTCTTGTTTGTATTGTCCTGCACTGTCTTGTCCTGCACTGTCTTGTCCTGCACTGTCTTGTCCTGCACTGTCTTGTCTGTCTTGTTTGTATTGTCCTGCACTGTCTTGTCTGTCTTGTTTGTATTGTCCTGCACTGTCTTGTCTTGCACTGTTTGCACCAGGTTGCACAGTTGCACTTTATGACTACTTACATGTCCCTAGCCCTGCCTTTGTTTTATGTAGCACCTTGATCCTTGTCTCATATCACTGTGTACTACAACAGCTATAAATGGTTGTAATGACAATAAAAGCTTCTTGACTTGACTTGACTTGACTTGACTTGACTTCCTGGAGTCACTGTATAACAGCACATTCTGGTTTATTTCTTACAAATGAAATTCAACACTGATCAAAAATTTCGGCTCAAGTGTACCAATATACTACTACTGTAATTTAGTATCAGATCAGTGCAGCATTCACTTCTGTTCTTTTGACTTTTAAAACTTGTTTGAAAACTTAACAATGAGGCTAAATTTTTAAATCTCAACTTTTATCTGCGAACACCGAGGAGCTTCACATCTATCCTGGCTGAACCATATGAGAATTAGAGCTCTTTTTTTCTCCTTCCTTCCAGATGGACGGCCATTTCTGCCCGAATGCACCCGCTCTACATCGGTGTGATGATGAACAGCTTTTGTTTTAGATGCCCTTGACACCCAGAATATACACACCTCCTGCTCACATCCCCAAAGACATGATATCTAGCCCTTCTTAGAAATTACAGCCAGCCTTTTTTATTTATACATACACTGAATCATGTCTAAAAAAATAAATAAATAAAGGAAGGAGACAAAGAAGGGAAATCGGTTCCTCAGTTTCACTATGAAATAACTAAACGCTTGAGTCCTGCAGAATGCCACAGGGTATTTATGTTTAGGGCATAGTGCTCGATTCTGATTGGTCAGAAGGTATTGCATGTTGGGGCTTGTTCATTGGCTGATCCACATAAATGGATTAAAAAAAAGTGCCATTGTTGTTACTGTTGTAATCACACAGATAAGGACCAACCGCTTTAGGTAAAGTTCACGTCACCCATCAAAATGTGGACCCAAATGGTATCTCAGTCATTTTTACATGACTGTGCCATGAATATTGGTGCCAAACGGGCTGGTTTGGATGATTGGATGGATGGATGGATGGATGGATGATTGGATAGATGGATTATTAGATGCATGGATGGATTGATGATTAGATGGGTGGATGGATGGATGGAAAGGGCATGTGGTAGCCTAGTAAGTAAGGTGTTGGGCTACCAATCGGAAGGTTGTGAGTTCGATTCCTACGTCCACTAGCTTCCCACTGCTGGGCCCCTGAGCAAGGCCCTTAACCCTCAATTGCTCAGTTGTATAAGGGCATCTGCTAAATGCTGTAAATGTTTATGTATAGAAATGTTTGAGTATTTCTAAAATGGCCGATCTCCTTGAATTTTCACATGCGACAGTCTCCAGAGTTTATTCATAATGGTGCAATAAATAAAAAGCGTCCGACGAGCGGCAGTTGCTGAGTAAAGTTGCTACTGTACAAGTAGAAAAGCATCTCAGAATGAACGACATGATAAAACCTCGATGCAGATGAGTTCCAGCAGCAGAAAACCACATCAGGTTCCACTTCTGTCAGCCAATAACAGAAAGCTGAAGTTGCACTGCGAACAAATTCATGAAAATCGGAGAGCTGATGGCTGGAAAAACATAGCTTGGTCTGATGAACCTTTATTTCTGCTGAAGCACACAGATGGTCGAGTCAGAAATTGGCACCAACGGCATGAATCCACGTATCCAACCTGCCTTCTGTCAACAGTCCAGGTTGGTGGAGGTGGTGTAATGGTGTGGGGAATGTTTTCTTGGCACACTTGCAGACCAATCATCGTTTGAATGTCACAGACATTTGGAGTATCGTTGCTGAGAATGAGCATCGATTCAAGGCCACAATTTACCATCATCCGAGGTGATGATGATGGTAGAACGCGACGAAGAGTTCTGTGTTCTTCGTTGACCTCTTCAGTATCCAGGGCCACTTTGAGATGTGGTACAACATGAGCATAAAATCGACAGGATTTGTTTGAAGCAGTCATGTCGTAGACCAAAAGTCAAAGGAATGTTTCCAACACCTTGTGGAATATATGCCATGAAGAAGAAATGGAAGCTCCATCTACCCACAGTATTAGTGTAGTGTTCCCAATAAAGTGCTCAGTGAGTGTACATGTATTTAAAGCATTTGAGTTTAATAACAATGGTCGGTCAACAGGACCTCAAAACAAAACAGTAATTGTAGCATTAGAGGCTCTGATTAGCCGCAGCACTGCAGTCAAAAGGGATTTAAAAACTCTTGAGGTTTCTAAATCCAGGAACACTTCTCCTATTTTAGCACCATAATAAGATCATGTGCTGCCTCGAGCTTGCAAGAAGGATTTCTGGGATGGTGATTATTGCCCCCAGTAACTCCCACAAGCCCTGTTTTTTCCACTCAGTCGTTCGGGTGACGTGGTTCTGATGCTAGCTTCGTGTACAGAATTGGAAAACCTCAGTGTTGTTCTCAAGGACGGCTTTGATTTCTGTGCAGTTATAAATATAGAAGGAGAAGGAATTTACCCCTAACTGACCTACCAAACCTGCGAGGTCAGGACTTCCTCTGAGAGACAGAGAGAAAAAGAACGAAAGAGGAGGGAGACAATTCATCATCGAGCCTTTTTTTTTCTTTTTTCTTTTTTTTTTTTTTAAACAAAGCGAAATGTTTGCGACATGTCCCTTATTTTGAAAGATTTCAAACTGATGCAGCAACATAAACACATTTGTTTTTGGTTTGCAAAAAAAAAAAAAGCAGAGAACATGCACATTCTTTCCACCGTATGGAAATGTTTCCAATAACAACAACTCGCAAAACCCTCACATGCACAACATTTTAGTTAGGAGGTGTTTTAAAAGACGGAGGAGGTTACAGAAATATGATCAAACTTTCCCGCTTCAGCGCTACTGAAAATTCATGATTCATCCACATCCTGCTGTTGCAAACGCTAACAGCTACATAACCTACACTTAGATGTATGTTCGGTGAACCTCACCTCACCACGTCCCTCGACCTGCAGGATCTAAAAACGCCGGAGTTGCGTATTGCCTATTTTCATGGCGTACACATGGAAATTTTTGGTCATGTGACCACTCGATTGAGGCTACACAAAAACACGATTTACATAAAAAACCCAGAGAACTTGACACACAAGCACGAAACGAACACCCACAGCATGCGTGACACCCACAGCAGCACAAAACTGGTTTATATTTTGTTATTGTGGCTCAAAGAGTTCCTGAACGGTGTAATATCAGGTTGAGGAAGAACAAGTTTGGCAGGAACACCTCACCCTGTAGGAAAGCTGATGCCGCCATCGCTGCTACTGCTGCTTTCAGGGTTTCCACTGTTTTCTTAACCACCACAAAATTCCAAAGTAGCAACAGAGCAAGATTTTGTGTGGAGTTTGATGGGTATGAAATCATCCTTCAGAAAAACTTTATATAACATCACACCACAGCTATACAACACCTATAACTATTAAAACAGAGCAGTGATGATTAAACCTAATTTAATAAAGTTCATTACTGAATTATATAATGCATTCTTACCCCTTAAACCCCCACCACCAAATAAATAAATAAATAAATAAATATATCATATAATCTGTCTGACTTTTTTTTATCATTTTATTCTTCTGTGAGAGAAAAATAAAGCATGCTTTGTGATAGAAAGACATTATAACTGCAATAACATGAGCAACAACAGGAACTGACATGTTTCACACTTATTCTACACCATTTGGCAGAACCATGAACAATAACCATACAAATAATCTTCTTCAGACGCTGCTTCAGTAAGTCAGGTTGCATCACAACAATCTGTCATTGATTATTTTCCTTTCTAAAGTTCACCTTGTGACATTTTTCCCCTCATCTTTCCCCTTATCTTAAACTAGTGCCAGGTCGATCGCTGGACCGTTAAAAGTCACTCGGCTGCCTGTTTTACTGAGTACATGGAAATATCTTTTCACTTTGTTGTGGGTAAGAAACAACAAAAAAAGAACTGAGAATCCAAAATGTATATGTATGAGGAATTACGTAACATTTTAAAAACCACAGTTTTCAAAGAGCCACCAGCATCTGCAGTATCAGCCAAACATTATGCAGAGAACAGAGTGAGCTTAAAGGGGTTATACGACAAAACGTAGCCAACTTGGCCTGAGCTAGGAAGCATGCACAACACAGTCACCATTTCCTAGCTGTTTTACAGTTACTAATCTCAAACTAGAACTTTCCACACCTCGGTTGAACCCTTTGGATTGACTTTCTGCTGCTGTCGATAGTCATGTGTATCGGATACCATAAAGACCTGCACCGGGCAAAAAGTGTTTACACCTGAGACTCACTCGTTCATAATGACCGGCTTGGGCTCATCCCAGGAATTAATCACAGTATAGTCGGACTGAACATCGTTCCAACACTATATAGTAGCTTTACATTCCAGTAAACAGTTGTATATGAGAAATGATGTAGAAAGAAAGAAAGAAAGAAAGAAAGAAAGAAAGAAAGAAAGAAAGAGTATAGTTGTACTGTATAATCACTGTCCATTTCTGGAGTTATTTATGTACACGCACGCGCGCGCGCGTATGATGTCATCAATCCTACAACATCTGTACATTCACATCTTATAATATTTTGATCTTGGGACATTTTGTGCAGCAAGTAGAAGACACTACAGTACATTTACTACAGTGCTGTTAGACTCTGCAGGACTTCTTATTGTCCATGTGTCACTGTTTAATGAGTCCAGAGAGCAAATCACTAAAAACCAACCCCAGCCTTAGGGACCACAAAGCACTTCTCCAGGACAATTCACACTACAAGCACTAAAGCAGTGTAGAGAAACTAAGCTTTTGTGTATTCTTACCCGGATAATCGTGGTGTTGGTTGTTGCAGAAGAGCAGAGAATCGGTGTGTCAGTGAGCTCGAGCGCTGAAACGCTCCAGTATTCACCTGCACAAACACACACTCACACACACCGGCGCGCGCGAGCGCACACACACCGAGGATAGAGCTTGAGTTTGTTTTCCAGCGAAACACCGAGTTCAACGCGACGACATTGCTGAGGAAGTGTGTGAGTGAATGTGTTTGTGTGTTTGTGGGTGTGTGAGCGCGTATTTTGGTTGTGCTCCGTCTTCGTTTAGAGTGACTGAGTGACTGACAAACTCACAACCAGCCACTCCTACTGTGTGTAGAGCACCACCTAGAGAGAGAGAGAGAGAGAAAGTGTGGGGAGGGGGGGACAGAGAGAGAGAGAAAGAGTGGAAGAGTGTGGGGAGGAGAGAGAGAGAGAGAGAGAGAGAGAGAGAGAGAGAGAGGGAGTGTGGGAGAGAGAGACTGTGTGTGTGTGTGTGTGTGTGTGTGTGTGTGTGTGTGTGTGTGTGTGTTGAGAAATTTCACTGACACACACAGCATTCTATCACACTGAAACAACAATAGGCAGGATTAAATCAACTGCAATCACAAGCAAATACTCAACAAAAGGGGAAAGGGTGTGTGTGTGTGTGTGTGTGTGTGTGTGTGTGTGTGTGTGTGTGTGTGTGTGTGTGTGTGTGTGATGATGAAACAAAATGATAGTGAATACAAAGCAATCAGAAGAGTGAATGTGTAAGTGCTCCCAAGTGAGATGCAAAAAGATGTTTCAGTGAGATGGTTTGGGGAAAAAACCTAAACATGATGTGACAAAACAACAAACTACAGACCAGGAGACCAGTCACACACTACATAATCCACCATCTATGGTTTTAACACACACCTCTGTCCTGGGGATCATTAATGAAAACAAGGTGTAACACATGTGGTTGTTATATACAGAAGAGAGAAAAACAGAAACGTTCCTGACGTCATGGGCGTGGTCTTTTATGTGTGACCCCGCCCCCTTCTACAATGCATGCAGGCTTAATGATAATGTAATAAAGATAAATTAAATCATATCCTATGGCCTTCACACTCACCAAATTTCCAGATTTCTGTAAAAGTTTGAAAAACCGTCATGCTGATGGAGGACTATATTTACAAATGTAACAATTTTACATGCTGATTTAGGTAAAAAGCACAATAAGAAAAACTGTAAAATAAATAAATAAATAGACAACAAGGCTGGACAGATAATACAATTATATTGCAATATGCTTTTCTGAGATATTTATCTCTAATTTAATAAAAAAAAACTGATAGTGAATAATTTCAAAGGGACTGAAGCAGCTAATGGCATGTTATAATTTTTATAATTATAAATAATTTATTTTTTATTGTTAATTATTTTTCATATTTTTTTAAATAAATTAAAAAAATACATTTATACACATATAAAACAAAAAATATTTGTAAACTATTATTATTAGTATTATTATTTTGTTTTATATAATATATAATGTATATTAATAGAGTGAGAGAGCTTAATATTTTAATATTAATATATGTTGATGTTTAATACATCCCACCAAAACTTTATATATTTTGATAAACATCATGTTTCATAGGCTTTTTGTTTCTTAGATTGTCGTATTACTCAACTCTGTAGCATTAGGGATCCTATAGGGGTCCTATAGTATTAGGGGTCCTATAGCATTAGGGGTCCTATAGCATTAGGGGTCCTATAGGGGTAAGTATTCATCGCCTCGAATTTGTTTTTAAGTAATCAGCTCATATTTCATGTCCTATGTCCTTTCCCCTTCAGTGAATTGCTTGGCATTAAACATTTGTAAACCCAACAGCAAAACCATAAACCTCGGCAGCTCGGCTCCACATACCGTATAACGATTAACACGCACACGGTGTAGTGATGAGATCAGTGAGAAACTCGTTACATGTTCGGAAATAAATATCTGTTTATTAATATTGTCCAAAAACACACACACAACACAAAAAGCGACAGAGGTAAACGGCGCCACATCCAGAACGACAGTCTAATGTGGAAATAAAAGGGAAAACGTCCAGCTTGACTGCGACAGGATGAAAAACCTGGAGAAACACAAAGCATCAGTCCCACATCACGTCACAGCTCCTTCTCTTCTCCGTGTAACCACAACCATGCTGTAGGGAAGGAAACATCAGCGCCAAACCTCAGGTACCACACGTAGTCATGGATACGAGAGGCCTAAGATATAAAGCATAAAATATCTAGAATATGTTCACATGTCGATTATTCTTGATTATTAGTCAAGACGTAGATTTCACAGTATAACTGACTCGGAAACAAACACGTCAGTATTACGGACTCATTCTTATAACTTTATAGAAGTTTGTCATCCAATTCTTTCTGGGTTCTGAGCACACAGTGTGTGTAAAGAGTGTGAAATACAGAAATCCTGATTTAAAATAACAGAATAAGTCTCGAACACGTCAACACGTTAGTGCGTCGTAAAACATAACAGCCAATCAGATTACCACACAAGCAGTCTCTAATTTGCATATTTATAAATTGCTAGAAATGATATGCCGATCGTAAATATGTAGCGTTTCAATGCGTTTTTCCCCCCAATAAGGATATTTTTATTTAAGCATTGTTTAAAATAGAATAAAAACGTCAAAAATATAAAAAATAAAATAAAATATTTTCGGCACTAGTAAGTCAGGTTAAAAGTCCAACATTTAAAAATAAAATCGTTTAAAAAATAAAATTTATATATATTAAAAAAAAGTGACAACTTTTCTGCAGAAACAAGAAGCTGAATTATTTATTTATTTTGGGGGGGGGGTTTATCATTTTATTATTTTGTTATTCATTTATAATTATTTTACATCATTTTAATTTTTAGAAGAATTAATTTTTAATTTTTTTTCTTCATTTTCCTATTTGTCTTTTCAAGAGCAAAGGGCAACATCATGAAATACCGATTTGCTTTTTTCCCCCCCTGTATGAACTTTTAAATTTCTTTGCTTCGGTGATTTTTAGTTTCCTCTTGTTTTCCCACTGTGTTGTTGAACAAAGCGCAGGTTTTACACCTCCACACGTACACGTTAAATATTCTCCATGACTAATTCGAAAATAAATCCCTCTGACGTGGTCGTCTGGACACGCTAGTGTAAAGAGGAACGAACAAAACCACATACACCATCGGGGTATGAGAGACAGTTCATGTTTTTCATTGCAGGACAAAAATTATATATGGGCACAATGAGCAAAACTCACAAAAACACTTGTGTGGCGTGAACAAAACACGACTGCAGCACGTTTTACACCAGAGCGTCGTTTAAAATCAACTATATACAGCCAAAAAAAACCAAAAACAAAACACATATATACGCAAATAAATTCTCAAATTCGTCACTATTCGTTTTCTTTCTTTCTTTCTTTTTTTTTTAACAGTGATCAATTACACAAAATATAAAGAAGTAAAAACACTAAGTGGCATCGAGGAGAAGAAAGATGGACTAGTGGCTGGATCCGATCAGACACGAAGCCCGGGCAGAGATTTGATCAATTTGGACTGTAAAAACGTGACATATTAACTGTCAAGAGACCTCGATTCTTTCGGTCATCAAGATTCTAGTCATTTAAAACAGGAACTGATGACGACATCCTCGAACCTGACACGCATCCTTAACGAATCGGTAACGTGAGCTTATTTTCTGATGGAATTGTTCAGGGAAAGAAGAAAAAAAACGAGCGCGTGAAGAACGAAAACGTGACCTCGCGCTCAGAACGGTATTTAACAGAAATAAATCGAACACCGCAGCCGTGAAGTCGGAGTTCAGAGGCGATCGACGATTACAGCCCAAATGGATTTCGCTCTCCGGTTTCTTTTCCTGTTCGTTCGCTTAAGTGCCAGCAGTTTAGCGGATGTCAAAGAGATTATGTTCCTTCTTTCTGAGGTCTGTTTTGCGCGGGCTGATTTTTCTGAGCCGCACCGACTCACGGCTTTAATCGCGATCGGCTGCAGCTTAGGTGTAAAATTGCAGACGTAAAACGCACAGGAAATATCCTCATTATATACGTTTAAGACACTTAATGTATATAATGTAAATATTTATATAGAATATAATATATAAATAACATACGAGCTATCCCCTAAATCCGAGGCGATCTTCATTATAGCTTCTGTAACGGTGCCTTAATCCTCACGAGCGAAAGAAACACAAACAAACAAACAAACAAAAAACGTCTTAGCTATTCTACAATACCAAGAATAGATAGCATATATGTTTATATTTCTTCCATAAATCTTCCGTATTTATTTACAAAGAACAAATGAGATCAGTTATACAGTATTACAGACTCGGAAGAAAAGGACGTTCTGTGAAACAGCCTTAAACAACAAAGTGGTAAAGAGACTCGGGTTCATTCAGTCAGTGGTGATTAATGAGAAAGCTCCAGCATTTCTTTGTGGTTTACATTTCAGGTTGGTGGTTGTATTTTCAGGGTCTGCTTATATATATATATATCTATTTTTTTCGTTTTAAGGCAACAGGACGGCTGGAGGTTTTCATCCTCAGCGCAAACGCAGTTCTGTTCCTTCATACACCATTTTTCTTCCCTGTTGGTTGATAAACCTTCTTTATGAGGTAAAGATCTAAAAACTGTAGTGTTTTTTTTCCTCCCTTAAAACTCATCCAGTCCTGACTATAAGATTTCCTCCACTCCATGAGCGAAGATCATGACTAATCCCGGCTCCAGGATCATGTCCTCGCCCATGTGCTGGTTCTCACACGCCATCACCACCACGGCTTGTTTGCCCGGGATGCGTTTGGCGACGTAGTTCTCGTAGTAGCGGCGGTTCATTTGGCGCGTCTCCAGCGTGGCCAGGCCCTGAGGCCAGTTGCGCTCGTGGGCGTTCTCGATGAGCTCGTTGACGATGGAGAGAGGACATCCGCTGTCGATGAGCGAGCGCTTAATGACGGCCTGCAGGACGGCGTCGGGAGTCGAGATCATTCCTCCCCAGCGGGTCACACGGGCAGGCTGCAGCGAGTTCACCCACCTGGACAGATAATAACGACAACGTAAAAAAATAAATAACACAAAAAAGCAACAGCAACAGCCAACTCAGATGGGGGGAGGGGGGGGGGGGTTGTTTGAGACGGACAAATTTTCACACAATTATTTACAAATGCTGCACTCAAATGAATACCTTTGTAGTTCGCTACGCTCCAAATAAGAAATCAAATCAAAATCTTTTGCTTTAGCTTGCTAATGAATAATGCACAAGCATTTTATCAGTAGCTGGGTTCTCTGCTCTATGTTGCCCCCTTGTGGAATAACACAGACGACACAATCATTTCACTTACTGTAATTTTTTTTTAACACCACAGACTGTAGATTTATTCTCGCAGGATTAGGAGCTTATATTTGACACACCTTGGAGGGGAAAAGTCACAAACCTCGGACGTCCACGATGAACTGAATTCGAGGCTTCACGGAATCTGTGACAATGTGATACGATTCGATTCACAAGGCAACGATTCATCCGAAGATACCGCAGAATCGGATACGATTCGATTTTTGATTTCATGACGTTCAATGAGCACTTTATTAGGAGCAGTTGCATGCCTACTGGCTCATGCAATCATCTAATTGTCAGATCTCCTGCCAGCATAAAATAACGTGTAGAAAATCATGGAGATTAAGGCCATGTCCACACTAATACGTTTTCGTTTGAAAACGTATATTTTTCTCTCCTTTTGGCCTTTCGTCCACACTAAGACAGCGTTTTAAGTCAACGAAAGCGTAGCTGTTGGAAGACGCTCTCCAAAGCGGATAAATTTGAAAACGGTGTCTTAGTGTGAAATGTGAAGACGGAGGCTTTTGAATACTATGACGCATTTTTAGTCATGTGATGCAGTCGAAAGCAAATAAGCGCCTAGCGGAGCGGAAATGATGCAGGTCGAAGCTTTACTCATGCTCGGTAAGGGGATGTAAGCATTTTCATACATTTCAGTGTGGATGAGCAACTTTTGGAAAACGTTTGAAAATGATAATGTGGACGAGGAGTGTCTTTAGACGTAAACTCCGTTTTCAAATATATCCGGATTAGTGTGGATATGGCCTGAGATAACGTTCACATCGAACAATAGGATGACAATAAAATGCGATCTCTGTGATCGTGGCATGATTGTTGTTCCCAGATGGGCAGGACTGAGTATTTCTATAACTGCTGGCAGTTTCACACAAAATAGTCTTCACACAAAACGCATCGGAAAAAGAAAACATCCAGCAAGCAGCAGTTCTGCAGACTGAAGCGGCTTGCTGATGAGAGATCGACGGGGAACGGCCAGACTGGTTTAATCTGACAGACAGGCTACAGTAACTCCGATACGATCCTCTGCACGACACGCCATAAAGAATCGAGGAATCTCAGAACGGAGGGAGTGTTAGAAAGTGTTAATAAAGTGCTCAGTGGGGGTTAAATAGAAGCTGCCACGATGTATGAGGATTTGATTTGTTAGCCGTCGATCGATATATACGAGTTTAACGTTGCTGAATCTGGGGGTAAGAATACTGTTCAATTTTGAATGAAGTTTTAGTGCAGAGGTTAATGACTAATCACATTGCAAGTTTACGTACAGTATGTACAAATCAGCTGAATCCATCCATCCATCAAATGTGTGAATCCATCCATCCTTTACATTTACAGCATTTAGCAGACGCCTTTATCCAGAGCGACTTACATTATCTCATTTTTATACAGCTGAGCATTTGAGGGTTAAGGGCCTTGCTCAGGGGCCCAGCAGTGGCAGCTTAGTTGACCTGGGATAGAACTCACGACCTTCTGATTGTAGCCAAACACCTTAACCACTAGGCTACGACATGCCCTTTCAAGCCATCCATCCATCTAATCATCTATCTAATCATCCATCCATCCATCTAATCATCCATCCATCAATCCATCCAATCATCCATCCATCCATCCATCCATCCAGCCAATCATCCATCCATCCATCCAGCCAATCATCCATCCATCCATCCATCCATCCAGCCAATCATCCATCCATCCATCCATCCAGCCAATAATCCTTCCATCCATCCAATAATCCTTCCATCCATCCATCCAATCATCCATCCATCCATCCATCCATTCAGCCAATCATCCATCCATCCATCCATCCAATCATCCATCCATCCATCCATCCATCCAGCCAATCATCCATCCATCCAATCATCCATCCATCCATCCATCCATCCATCCAATCATCCATCCATCCATCCATCCATCCATCCAGCCAATCATCCATCCATCCATCCATCCATCCAGCCAATCATCCATCCATCCAGCCAATCATCCATCCATCCAGCCAATCATCCATCCATCCAGCCAATCATCCATCCATCCAGCCAATCATCCATCCAGCCAATCATCCATCCATCCAGCCAATCATCCATCCATCCAGCCATCCATCCATCCATCCAGCCAATCATCCATCCAGCCAATCATCCATCCATCCATCCAGCCAATCATCCATCCATCCATCCAGCCAATCATCCATCCATCCATCCAGCCAATCATCCATCCATCCATCCAGCCAATCATCCATCCATCCAGCCAATCATCCATCCATCCAGCCAATCATCCATCCATCCAGCCAATCATCCATCCATCCAGCCAATCATCCATCAAGCCAATCATCCATCCATCCATCCATCCAACCAATCATCCATCCATCCAATCATCCATCCATCCAATCATCCATCCATCCAATCATCCATCCATCCAATCATCCATCCATCCAATCATCCATCCATCCAGCCAATCATCCATCCAGCCAGCCAATCATCCATCCATCCAGCCAATCATCCATCCAATCATCCAATCATCCATCCATCCAGCCAATCATCCATCCAGCCAATCATCCATCCAGCCATCCATCCAGCCAATCATCCATCCATCCATCCATCCAATCATCCATCCATCCATCCATCCATCCATCCATCCAACCAATCATCCATCCATCCAATCATCCATCCATCCAGCCAATCATCCATCCATCCATCCATCCAGCCAATCATCCATCCATCCAGCCAATCATCCATCCATCCAGCACAATCATCCA
>NC_062540.1:18390772-18475772 GCF_022655615.1 Tachysurus fulvidraco
ATTGAGTGAGTGTGAGTGTGTATGAGAGAGAGAGAGAGTGTGAGAGAGAGAGTGAGTGAGTGGGTGTGTGTGTGTGTGTGTGTGAGTGAGTGAGTGAGTGAGTGATTGAGTGATTGAGTGAGTGTGAGTGTGTATGAGAGAGAGAGAGAGAGAGAGAGAGAGAGAGAGAGAGAGAGAGAGAGAGAGAGAGAGAGAGAGAGTGTATAGAAGCGCTGCCTAGGATGAGATTACGGATGTTCTGCACTACTGATGTGTGACCATTGTTCTGCACACTGGAGCACTCGATAAAGCAGCGCCAGCGTTAGTGTCACAGTGCAGGTTATATTTCAGAGGCTGCATCCATCTGTAATAAAGCTGAAATGACATTCGTCTGTACAAGTCTGTCTCCAAAACTAATCTGAATTTATAAGGATGGTTAGATGGAGAAACGAATGAATGAACAGACAAAGACGAGTGGATGGATAAATGAAAAGATTGATGGATAAACATATGGATGGCTAATTGGGCAGATAAATGTGTAAACAGACAGACAGACAGATAGACAGACAGACAGACAGGTAGAGGAATAAACAAAGGGATGGACAGAGCTCTAGACCAGGGGAGTCAAACTCACAGTGGGCCAAACTGAATATTTATGTAATGATCTGTAATGTTCAACCTTTTTCATATAAACACAAACTTTACCTTTGCTTAAACACAGGATTTGGAACAACCGGAGCTTGTTATTACAGACACATAATAAATTCAATTAGAAATAAAGGACACATCAGTGGTGTTCATGTCACAACCTTTGACCCTACACTTTTTGACAAACTCTCCCTCGTTAAAGGGCAGATTTTGCCGTCTCTGCCGCCACAATAAAGCTTTACAGCCTTTACAGCAGCTTCACTTTTTGATTTAGCTTTCATGAACATAGTCTGAAGGGAAACCAGACTTTTTTTCATCTCCTCCACCTTCTGGAGCTTCTGCTTTACGTCTAGGTCCTTATACTTCTCATAATGCTTCGTTACATGGTCTCTTCTTATGTTATATCCTTTCGTTACAGACACGTTAGCTCCGTTAGCACACAAGACAAACAGGTCTGTCCTTTATATCCGTGAACAGATAATCTGCCTCCCTCCTGTCTTGAAAGCTCCTATTGTCCATCTTTCGTCTGGACATTTTTGTGGAGGGTGGAATTAACTTACCCGATGTGACTGTAACATGGTTGTTAACGACTGTTACCAGAGAATGAGGGGCGCTTGCTGTTCGTGACTACGCGTCAATACAGTCGCAAGGCATTCTGGGATTTGTAGTATTAGCGGAGCATGCGGTTTGCCAGCTGTAACGTACATCTGATATGATCTCGCGGGCCAAATAGAATTACACATAATTGGCCCGCGGGCCAGAGTTTGACACCCCTGATCTAGAAGAACAGATAGATGGATGGATGGATGAGTGGTTAGATGGAGAAATAGGTGAACAGCTGGCCGAACAGCCTGAAGGATAGACAAATAAACAAACGGATGGACAGATGTCTAGAGTAAGAGATGGACCGATGGATGTATAAGTGAATCGATAGGTGGTAAGGCGGATAAATAGATGAACGCACGGAGAGATTAAGAGATGGACAGAACACCTATTATTCGTTGGCTTTCCCATCCTCTTAACCTTTTACACCTTTGTTCTTTTACACTAATTGTCAGAGAGGTCATTTTATTGTGTCGTAGTTTTACTTGTGCTTTGTACAGAACTTTGGTCAGTGGAAGCTGAATTTAAACCTGCTCTATAAATCAACGTCAACAGATAAGAGGATGGATGGATTGATAGATGGATGGACGGATGTATAAATGCATTTTAAAGACAGGTAGAGGAATAAACGAATGGATGGACGGAGGTCTGTATTTATTAAAAACAGATGGATAAATGCATAAACGGATGGATGAATAGGTGAACAAGCAGCTAGGCAGACTGACAGATGGACAAACGAACGGATGGACGAGTGTATAAATGGATGGACAGACAGGTAGGGGGGAAAAAAAACAAACAAACGGTTGGACAAAGGTCTAGAAGAACAGACTGACGGACAAACGGATGGACGGATAGATGGGTAATTGAGTAACTGGATGAATAGAGAGACATACAGGGAGAGAGAGAGAGAGAGAGAGAGAGAGAGAGAGAGAGAGAGAGAGAGAGACACAGAGAGACACAAAGAGAGAGACAGACAGAGAGGGAGAGAGAGACAGACAGAGAGAGAGACAGAGAGAGGAGAGAGAGACACAGAGAGACAGAGAAACAGAGAGAGAGAGAGACAGAGAGAGACAGAGAGACATACAGAGAGAGAGAGAGAGACAGAGAGAGACAGAGAGGAGAGAGAGACACACACACACACACAGAGAGACAGAGAGAGAGAGACAGAGAGAGACACAGAGAGAAAGAGAGAGAGAGAGAGAGAGAGAGAGAGAGAGAGAGAGAGAGAGACACAGAGAGACATACAGAGAGAGAGGGAGAGACGGAGAGAGACAGAGAGAGACAGAGAGACACAGAGAGACACAGAGAGACACAGAGAGTATAGAACAGTAGCTCAGCTTGGCCCTGATGTTGAGTCTTGTTGACTTTGTACTTTGAGGTTCTGGGAAAATAAAAGTTCACTTCAGAAGTGAACCGGAAGCAGAAGTACAAATAAGAAACAAGCGACTCTTCGTATAAACATCCAGAGCGGATCTTTGTGTTCTTCCTCCACACGTTTCACCATCAGCTTCGTTTCTGACTCACCTGTAAATCCCATCTGCCAAACACACAAGCGAGCGAGCGTGAATAATGCAGACGCCACACACCGTGTCATTATTTCCTAAATTTAGCTCATGTTTTCTCTCAGAATTTCATTCAGGAATATGAGCACTTATTAAATTGCACACACCCCCCCCCCCTCCCCACAGAAAGTGTGTCTGGGGAAATAAACACACGTGAAAGTGCGAATGCAAAGAAGGGAGAGAAAAAAATAAATCTCGCTGTATTGTGGGAGAAAAACTGTGAAAATCACCTCATCCGTCAGGAAATCCTCGCTCCCTTTGTTTCGCCTATTTAAATAGCTGCGTGTCGGGATGTTCAGCCAGGACTAATCCAGTCATTATCTGTATGAATCGGTGACATCAGCACCATCAGCACGGCCAGAAAGCTTTTACAACCGCAAGGCTTTAAGGACATCCAGCATCGTGCTCATTTATCCAGAGAATCTTTAGAGACGTCAGAAATACGACTCCGTCGGCAGCACGATGAGGATCGGACCGGATCGGACCGGAGTGCTCCTCTGATTCGACAAACAAGCTTTTAATGAATTATGAGATTCCCAGCAGACACGTGTTGAAGCAGCTCATACGGAGTCTGAAAAGGACACGACGCGAGCCGTACATAGCCGTACTCCTCTTCGCTGAGCGTCAGCGTCATCCTGTTTACAGCAACATTATAAAAATCACAGAACTGCAGAAAGTCCAAGCTACAAAAGGCAGGGCACGTGAACCATCATGACCGTCTCACACACACACACACACACACACGTGATCGTGTTAAACATCCCTTTAGATTTTACCCCCTTTTTGCTCGAATAACCTTTAACCTGCAAAGAAGATGTTGAAGGTCGGCTGTGGAGATAAGAGCATTAACGATGTCAGGAACTGATAGACATCTGGGTCGTCAAGCATCAAGCAGCGTTCCAGTTCATCTTAAAGATGTCCAGTGGGGTCGTGTCCCTAGAGTTCTTCCACTGTGTCCTTCCACACACCATGACTTCATGGAGTTCTGTGCTTTGTGCACAGTGGCATTGTCATGTCTGTAACAGGGTTTGGGTCTCTTATGCCCCTTTTCCACCGAGGCAGTTTGAGTGCTGTTTCGGAGCCTAATTTAGAACCAGTTCTCTCTTTTTCGACCCACAAGGCATCGGCTATGAACCAGGAAAAGTGGTTCTTAAGTAGCACCAAAACGTTGCTGGTCTAGACTTAAGAACCGCTTGCGTCAGGAGCTGTAGGCAGAGCTACTGTTAGCACCTGTGGGCGGGGCTACTGTTAGCACATTTGATAATGTACCTTAAGTATACTAATGTTTAATACACTTTTACTTTACCGCAATATGATACATTATCAGCACACATGATAGTAGGTAGCTACATGCTTAGGCTAACTTTTTTCTGTGTTAATGATAAAATAACGTTATGTACTTTCTCGATTACAACCTCCGTTTATACAGATTACACGGAGCCGCACGTACATGTTGGATTCGCCGCGTTTGAATGTTAATGTAGGTTCACAAAACTGTGAGCATTAACAGTAAAACAACATCCGCCATTGTTGTTGTTGTGTTTGCGGCTGCTGCGCGCATGTTGCTGGGAAACCTGACACGTATACAGTGACGTCAGACTCAGCTCTGTGATGGCTCTCTAACCGATGGAAAGGCAAACCGGTTCTTAAAAGGTTCGCCACTTTGAACCAGCACCAGCACTAGCACTGAACCAGCACCCGGTTCTTTTTGGTGGAAAAGGGGTATATATCTAATCAACATTCCAGTAATCTACGATGACTATAAACCACAAATTGCTAAATTCTTCCTAGCAGTTAATTAGCATAGTTAAAGTTGCATCACTTTTTCAAAACAAGCTGTCAAAAAAATAAATAAATAAAATCCCAGATCATTAGTTCCTCCACACCCCCGCAACACCCCCCCCCCCCACACCCCACACCCCCCACACCCCACACCCCACAGCAGTGAACACACAGTGAACACGCACCCGGAGCAGTGGGCAACCATTTATGCTGCGGCGCCTGGTGAGCAATTGGGGGAGATTCAGTGCCTTGCTCAGGGGCACCTCAGCTGTGGCCGGCCTGAGACTCGAACCCACAAACTTTGGTTTAAGAGTCAGACTCTCTAAAATTTAGGCCATGACTGCCCCCAAAACAAAACAGGGGAGAGCGCGATGGCAGTGATTTACTATCAGAAATTATGCAGTCGAGATTCCCACATTTGGGGAATTCGCAAAGGTCAGCACAGCCCGAGTGCAATGGCTGAGCCTCGCTTTGGGCAAACCACCTCCTTGATCATGGTATTGCCCCTGCCAGGTAATTATCCATAAGATTCTGCAAGACCACACTGAAGTACGCAGTGATTACAACAGAAACAACATTTCCATTGAATTTCACATCGTTCCACAACAAACGAACCCTTACGTACGAAACGTCTGGAGATTTGTGGACATAAAACAAGCAGAGACAGGATAAGGCTTTCAGCGCTAGATGAGTCATTTCTCAAAACACGTACACGATAACACTGGGACCACACGGCTGACTCGAACTCGCGACACGAAGAGGAGGGAATAAAAAAAAAACAGTCGTACCTCACTAAAGCCTCATGTTTTCCTGCTGCTCGGTCTTCCTCAGGGTCAGATGCGGTGAGTGAGTGAGTGAGTCCTCCTACGGAAACCTCATCACGCCTCTCTGAGGAAAAACACAACACAAAACCTCCATTACTGTCCATTAAAGGCATAAAAAAACACCATGTTCAGCCAGATGGAGCATTAAAGCAACTTTTTAAAAATAAATAAATAAATAAAAAATAAACCTTGAACTTTCTGAATTCTGGTCATCTTTAGTGATGTGATGCCCCCCCCCCCAAACATGTATTTTTAATGTACAGATTTACGTCGGTTTATATAAATAAATAAATAAATAAATAAATAAATAAATAAATAAATAAATAAATAAATAAAATAGCGCTTTCCGGGAACATTTATTTATTTTGTATTATTATTATTATTATTATTATTGTTATTATTATTATTATATTATTTAAATGTTTAAAAAGACATTTGTTTTTCCTCATTGAAATTCCTAATTGAAAATTGCTTCCAGATTTAACCTGCATACAAAACCAAATAAAAGGACAGAATTCCTTCTCAGGAACTTTAACGTAATCCTCACCAGAGTTCGAGGTTCCCACTGCTGCGAAAAGTCGACTGCAGAATTACTGTCATTATTTTAAATGCCACTAATAATTAACATTTAGATTGAAGGCGTTTATAACAATCGACAGAAACCACAAAGCGAACAATTATTCATCACCATCATCATCACCATCATCACTCTCAGCTCATAGTAACGTAGCAGGACTAATGTACTTGTTCTGATTAAGATTGTAAGAACTGGAGTGACAGAGACATGTCCTGCTTCTCCAATCTCTCGATTTCACTTACGCAGCCATTACTGCTGTTTCTCCAGCGATACAGATCGTAATCGCTCACGCAAGGCGAATGAAATAAAAGAGCACTTATAGCACGAATGACCTAATGGGCTCTCGACGGTGGAGACTGAGTGTAAACAGGATCTTAGGGAGACAAGGATGTGAAGTGAAAAGAGAAGAAAGAAAGAAGAAAGTCTGATCTTATACAGTTCAGTAAAAATTAGACACTCCACACTCGCACACTTCACTTTATCCTACTGAATAGAAACAGCTCCAGAACTGAGACAAACAAGAGACACAGACAGGCACAGACAAACAGCGAGAGACAGACGGGTACAAACAAACAGCGAGAGACAGACAGATACAGACAAACTGCGAGGCACAGACAGGTACAGACAGACAAGGGACACAGACGCGTACAGACAGACAGCGAGGCACAGACAGGCACAGACAGATACAGACAAACAGCGAGGCACAGACAGGTACAGACAGACAAGGGACACAGATGGGTACAGACAGACAGCGAGGCACAGACAGGCACAGACAGATACAGACAAACAGCGAGGCACAGACAGGTACAGACAGACAAGGGACACAGACAGGTACAGACAAACAGCGAGGCACAGACAGGTACAGACAGACAAGGGACACAGACGGGTACATACAAACAGCGAGGCACAGACAGGTACAGACAGACAAAAGACACAGACAGGTACAGACAAACAGCAAGGCACAGACAAACAGCGAGGCACAGACAGGTACAGACAGACAAGGGACACAGACAGGTACAGACAAACAGCGAGGCACAGACAGGTACAGACAAACAGCTAGGCACAGACAAACAATGAGGCACAGACAGGTACAGACAAACAACGAAGCACAGACAGGTACAGACAAATAGCGAGGCACAGACAGGCACAGACAAACAGCGAGGCACAGACAGGCACAGACAAACAGCGAGGCACAGACAGGTACAGACAAACAGCGAGGCACAGACAGGCACAGACAAACAGCTAGGCACAGACAGACAGCGAGGCACAGACAGGTACAGACAAACAGCGAGACACAGACAGGTACAGACAGACAGCGAGACACAGACAGGTACAGACAGACAGCGGGGCGCAGACAGACAGCGGGGTGCAGACAGACAGACAGACAGACAGCGAGGCACAGACAGAGGGGCACAGACAGAGGGGCATATTAAGAATGTACACGTTAAGTAATAATTTTTCTAATGTAAAAAAAAATCTTTTGAAGAAAACCCCCACACTTCTCCTTCCTGCCAGAACATTTTAAGTGTGCAATAATACACAAGGTAATGATCCTGGGAATTCGAGAGAATCCCATCACTCTGGGAAAAAAAGTGAACTGCAGGAGAAACCAGCGCTGGGATTTGAGCTCCGGAACCCGAGCAGCTATAAATCTGTTCAGTGATTATTCTTCTGCTCTTAAAGCCCCCCGTGGCTTTTTGTGTGGATCTTCCCGGCTGTTTGAGGTTTGTGCGAGAGGGGGGTGGGGGGTCGTGTGACCTGATTTCAGCGAGGCCTGCTCAGAATGCGCTTCTCACCACACAACACCATTTAAATGCCATTTCATCTTTAAGCTCGGTGCAGCCGGCTGTACTGCGTCCATCAGAATCAGCCCCGAGTAAAACAGCGTTACGATCCGCAGAGTGATTGATCGCGGCCGGCAGTCCTAATGCAGAGCGGTACACGCTGTTAGCGCTCGGGGATAAATTATTGATAGTCAACCTCAGCCTTTTGGAAAGACGGAGATGCACGAAGCAATTATCTTTTCTCTTCCAGACCATCAGTGCACTAACAACAAAAGCACAGAGCCAGCTTCCTGCGCGGATAAACAGCGATAAATATTTAGGGCTGATAAATGCAGGAATACAGAACAGCATGTACAGCTTTAACGCTTGCTAACTTCTACACAAATTAGCAAAAATGAAGAAATCTACATAATACAATTAGAAACAAACTTTTAATAGAATCTAATTATTTCTCGCTTTTCTTATTTAACCAGAACAATGTTAAGGTTTATTCCTCTTACATCACAGCGATTTGCCGACCTCGGCTATATTCCTCTTACATCACGCGTTACAGCAGCTGTAAACAGAGGCATAAAATCCAAACTTCACACAGAAAACGATGTTAATCTGTTTATGTGGCGCAATCCACCGAGTATCGGTCTACTAGATGCTTGTTTCTATAGAAACGATAATGTATTGTTACAGAAAGACAGACAGAAACCCTGACTGACTGACAGACAGCTAGAGACAGACAGACACACCACTCGACAGATAGACAGCTAAATTGACAGACAGACAGGCCATGTTTTATTCCTATTATACCACAGTAATTTGCCAAAATTAGCCACTTAAGCTTATTTGAGCAATTTTAAATTATTTATTACTACAATTATTTAAGTTTAATTAAGCTATTTAAGCATTTTTAAATTAGCTATTTAAGCAAATGGCCAAAAATTAGCTATTTATCAAAACAAGATTTTAACATTTTTTTAAACAAATGAACATTTAGCGAACACATGTAACCCTTTTGAGATCTACCGTACTAAATCACCACAACGGGCTTAAGCCTGCGATATACAAATGAGCGCTTTATTTTTTTAGAAATTTATAGAAATTTATTTGTATAGTGACAAATCGTGGGTTGTAGGTCCACAGGAGGACGTGATGATCAGACACGTTCACACTTGAGTGTTGGGAGAAAAACAGATACCCCGAAGAAAAACCACACGGACATTAGTCCTGGACTCCACAAGACCTCTCTGATGGGTTGCTGTGGTATCTAGCACCAAGCCATTAGCAGCGGATCCTTTTTGTCCTGCAAGGTGTGAGGTGGGGCCTCAATTTCAGAATCAGATTTATTGGCCAAGTGTGTCTGAATTGTTAGTCCAGCGCTCCGTTGATCCGTTTGGGATCTGGGGAAATTGAACCCGGGTCAACACCTGCGCTGTGGCAGAAACGATCATGCTAAAAGAGGCTGCTGACATTAGGGAATACCGTACAGGGAATAAAAGTTATCATAAATGTTTTTGGGTTGTTTTTTTTAAAATCATAAATCATAACGTGACTTGACTTCCAAGCACACTTGGGCACTTGAGGTAGATCAGTATTTAAGGTGTTGGACTATTGATCAGAAGGTCATGGGTTTGAATCCCATGTCTACCAAGCTGCCCCTGTGCAAGACCCTTAACCCGCAATTGCTCAGTTGTATAAAAATGAGATAAATTGTAAGTCACGCTGGATAAGGGGTGTCTGGTAAGATGCTGGAAATATTTTTGGGCATGTGATAGCCTTGTGGTTAAGGTGTCGGGAAGTCCAATCGGAAGGTCATGGGTTTAAATCCCACATCCACGGAGCTGCCACTGCTGGGCCCCTGAACAAGGCCCTTAACGCGCAATTGCTCAGTTGTATAAAAACAAAATAAAATTGTAAGTCACTATGGAATTAGAATTATAAGCCAGGTTATGATGCAAATTTACATATTTGCCATTCCTATGTATTTGGGGGCGTGTCTAAAAAATGACTGACAGGAACTCGATCTACATACAAACATACAATAGGAGTCCAAACTGAGACACATTATTATAAACGGATTTAAACTATTATTTATGATGTTAATCTACATCATTTTCAACATTACGTGTACTTTTATTTAATATTAAAAATGTGAACTGTTATTTCTTTAAGGAAGCAAAAACAAAACCAAAACATGTTGTCAGACTCAGTGGCGTTGTGTCTCAGTTTAAACCCCTTATTTAAACCGGAAGAATTCACAAAAGACCTAAAACATATAAATATACATATAATAATCGTGTCGTGAGGTAAAAAAATATTCCTAATAAACAGCATAAATATATAAAAGTCGCTTTATTGCTACTTTTATGTTCAGTAATCACGTGACTAGCGAGCTAGCTACAGATAACACCAACTAATATAAATATCTAACATTTATAACAGGTGATATTTGTCTCTGGAATATATTTCGGCTTTATTTTTTTTAATTCATAGCCGAAAATATAATAATTCACGTACATGGAAACCTGTAGACTTTAGCTTTATCTTTGGCTAGTTCGATGAATTTACGTCATCAGAAGACGTTCTGTTCTTCCTACCCGTACTCGTATAGGTCCCGCCTCCTTTACAATGATTGGTAAGTTGTATAAGACTCTCTCAAGACGATTGGCTGGATGAGAAGAACGACTCACGAGTAAGCCGATCAAAATACAGGAAGAGGGGATTGTCGGAATACGGGTGGGCAGAAATTTCTCGACAGGCTATCGTGTTAGAACGGCTAAGAAGCCGACGGATTGTTGTGCGTCTAATAATAATAATAATAATAATAATAATAATAATAATAATAATAATATGCAAGTGATCGATGTGAAGTTAAAAATGAACTGTTTTTTTAATCCTGTATTGTAAAAGAATGGGGAAAATGTCAGCTAAGCAGCTAACGCATGGGAGAAAACAGCTGATAAACAAAGCATTTTCACAACATCATTTAAACCAATACCTTTCAGTACCCGTATCCTTCCGCGATTCGATGAGTTTACTGCGATTTTTTCTTATTTTCTACAGGATCTGGAAAACAACACCTTCCTCTTCCTTAGCAAAAAAAAAAAAGGCAATCCGTGTGTCACTTATAAGCTCCTCCCACAGGGTCCGTTCCAAATTACCTGCATTAACCTACCTCGTGCACTAAGTAGTGCGTATCCGCTCCTGTACACGAACGAGTGTAGGGCACTAGAATAAGTGAGTAAGGAGCGATTTGAGATTGAACCACAGAGGACCTTGAGAGCGGTGGAAGGAAAGTGTAGTAGGAGTGTAAGATGTCAAAGTCTGTGTTATTAAATAATTAAGCCAAATAATTAACTCAAATTATAAATAATAAACTGTAGTGATACTGATGACTTAGTAAGACTTTTATTATAAACGCATTATAGAACAAGACAGGCCTGCATAATAAATTTAGAATATTCTGTATCATCATCATCATCATCATCATCATCATCATCATCCGAATCATCATCCGAATCAGAATCAGATTTATTGGCCAAGTGTTGACACACACAAGGAATTTGGTTCCAGCAGTTTGTGACTCTCAAAATTACAGACATAAATAAAACAATACTATACAAACTACACAAGAAAACAATGCAGACGATAAGATACAATATAAATATAAAATATGAATATAGAATATGAACGATCAGTTATGTACATAAAGTGTGGGAGTGCAAATAACAATATTGTGCATTATGCTTTTTGTGCAATATAAAGCAGCAGTAGTGTGTAACATCATTATTATCACCATCAACATTATTATTATTATTATTATTATTATTATTATTTTTATTATCAATCATCATCATCATTATCACTATCATCTCCACAGTTTTGAGCGTGTTTAGCTCTAAACTGTTCTGACTGCACCGTAGCACCAAGCCGCTCCACCTCCTGCAAGTATGCAGACTCATCGGCATCTTGGATGAGACCGATGAGCGTGGTATCATCTGCAAATTTCAGGAGTTTAACATTTGGGTCACTTGAAGTGCAGTCATTAGTGTAGAGGGGGAAATAGAAGTGTGGAGAGGACACATCCCTGTGGAGCGCCTGTGCTGATTGGCCGAATGCCGGAGGTGACATCTCCCAGTCCCACCTGTTGTTTCCTGCCTGTCAGGAAGCTGGTGATCCACTGACAGGTGGAATCAGAATCAGAATCAGATTTATTGGCCAAGTGTGTTAACACAAGGAAGTAGTTTGTGACTCTCGAAGATAAAGCAGATCATGGAAGCAGCCACACGCCAGATTGAAGAGACGAAGAAGCTGCTTAGTATCACGCAGCCCAGACTGCCCCTACCTACCCCCCAGTCATCAACACCTGGTATGCACTCTCTCCAGCCTCCTGCTCCAGGCCCAGGTCAGTCTATTTCCCCCTCACAGGCTGCCAGCTTCATGAACGATGCCATTGAGAAGGCACGCAAAGCCTCTGAGCTCCAGGCCAAGATTCAGTCCACTCTAGCCATGAAGCCGGGCATCCTGGGAGCTGTACCTAGTGCTGGACCACATGATCTTGTGGCACTCGCTAACCTGCATGCTATGGGCATCGCACCACCCAAAGTGGAGCCCTGTGAGATCACGAAGCCCACGCCACTCATTCTGGATGAGCTTGGGAGAACCGTCGACGCCAGCGGGAAGGAGGTGAAGCTCACACACCGCATACCGACTCTGAAAGCTAATATCAGAGCAGTGAAGCGAAAGCAGTTTAAGCAGCAGCTGAAGAAAAAGCCCAGCAATGACCTCGAGTCTGCGTCTTACTTCGACACCAGGTTAGCCATTCCGCAGCCTCAAAGACAAAAGAAGGGGTTCGGGTTCCACGAAAGGGGTCGCTTTGAGAAAATAGGCCAGCGGATACGCACCAAGGCTCAGTTAGAGAGGTTACAGATGGAGATTGCGCAGGCAACCAAAAAGATGGGCATCCAGGCGTCTATCAAGCTGGCTCTGATCGCCCCTAAGAAGGAGCTCGGTGAAGGTGACGTGCCTTCCATGGAGTGGTGGGACTCCTTCATTCTGCCCAACAACGTAGAATTCTCACCTCAGGCTGTGTTTGATATCTCGGACTTCCATGGAATCACCAATCTGGTGGAACATCCTGCACAAATGGCTCCTCCAGTGGATACGGACAAGCCGGTGACTCTGGGCATGTACTTGACAAAGAAGGAGCAGAAGAAGCTGAGGAGGCAGATGCGGCGTGAGGGTCAGAAGGAGGTGCAGGAGAAGGTCAGACTCGGCCTCATGCTTCCACCAGAACCAAAAGTACGGATCTCTGATCTGATGCGAGTGCTGGGTACAGAAGCCGTACAGGATCCTACCAAAGTTGAGGCAGATGTCCGAGCACAAATGGCCAAGAGACAAAAAGCCCACGAGGAGGCAAACGCAGCACGCAAACTGACAGCAAAGCAAAGGAAAGAGAAGAAGGTGAAGAAGCTTAAGGAAGATCTGAGTCATGGCGTTCACATCGCTGTCTATAGGATCCGAAACCTGCGCAGCCCATCGAAGAAGTTTAAAGTGGAAGCCAACGCTAATCAGCTGTATCTGACCGGCACCGTGGTGCTGCACAAAGACGTCAACATTGTGGTGGTGGAAGGAGGACCCAAATCCCAGAAGAAGTTTAAGAGGCTGATGCTGAACAGGATCAAATGGGAGGAGCCTAGCTCTAAGAGAGATGACCCTGATGGCTCGGACGACAAGGGATCGAAGAAGCCAAACAAGTGTTCGCTTGTCTGGGAGGGTACAGCGATGGAGCGCAGCTTCGGGGACATGAAGTTCAAGCAGTGTCCCACAGAGAACATGGCACGTGAACACTTCAAGAAGCATGGCTCAGAGCACTACTGGGATTTGGCTTTGAGCGAGAGCGTGCTGGAGACGGCCGATGACTGAGAGACAGGGAGAGCGAGTGTGTGTAACGTAGTCCGAGTGACACAGGCAGCCTTGTTATAGGAGAGAAGTGAACTGGACGGAATCTAACAAGCTTCACACTGACAGTGGTGTGTGTGTGTGTGTGTGTGTGTGTGTGTGTGTGTGTGTGTGTGTGTGTGTGTGTGTGTGTGTGTGTGTGATAATCTGCACTGCTGCTACTCTTGGATATTGGGTTCTTGTGATCATAGCAGGACGTTTGGGAATCTAGTGCATGGACGCTTTTCTCCTGGGACTTCTACAGAATGTCGAAGACGGCTGCCTTGGTTTCGTCGTTCCACGGACATAAGAATCCTTTACAGCCAAAACTGTACATTTGTTTTTAATTCCTAGCCTTTGTTTATTAGACAGATGTGTGATTATGCAGATGCTGGTGTCTTTAGATGTGAACCACTGCTATTACCGACTGCACACACTGATTAAACTACTAAATTATTATTATTATTAATCATCTTCATCATCATCATCATCATCATCATCATTATTATTGTATGAACCAGCTCCAGATGGATTCTGCATCATGAGGATTTTGGACATTTAAAGAAAAGATGCCAACTCCAGGTTGTCTTTAAAGACAACAACCTCCTCATAAATACACAATTATCAGACTGTATCTGACTGTAGAAAGGACATTATTCATAATAACACTCTCTGATGTTTATAACAGTTTATAATCACACCCTCCGGTGTCACCCAAATGAGGATGAGGTTCACTTTTCTTCCATCTAAGGGAGTTTTTCCTCACCTCAGTCACCTCAGTCACCCCAGGCTTGTTCATTAGGGATAAACACAAACACGTTTAAACACGTTTGCATAATATTCATATTAATATTACGTTTGCATAATATTAAACTTTTTGTATTATGTTTTTTATGTTCTGTAAAGATGTCCATTGTTAAATGCGCTAAACAAATAAAATCTAATTGGTATATTTGTATTCTCAATGCATTCTCTATTTTTCTGACCCAGACATTCGACTTGCATGATTGTATGCATTTCGTGTATCTTTAGTTTCTTGTGAGATTCCTCGTGTGTACTGTACAGTATAGTATTAATATATTACACACTATTATACACAAACACCAAAACAACATTTATAATGCTTATTTAAAAGCTAGGGAGCGGTTGATTTTTATCGTTCTCCTCCCCCATAAACATTCTCACACTCCTACTGATTACTTGAGAGGATCAACATACCTGATCAATCCGTTGCAGTTGCTTAAAAAGCCAACAGTGTCGTTTTAAAGGTGTGTAAACATTAACCAGAGCCGCAGAGAGCTCAGGCTTCGAGGAAGCACAGTGTGAAATGTGAGGGGCAGAAATCTTAAATCGTGAAGGAGCAGAATTTCAGGTACGTTTTGTTTTGTTTTGTTTTTTTGCACGTAGCAATAAACGATTGAATCTGCACAGATTTCTTCTGAATTTTTCCACAAAATAATCACAAAAGCTTCTGTTTGGTTTTTTATCCCCTTTACTAAAGACACAAATCATTTACTATACTTATGTTATGCATTGCAGCTCTGCGTGTCCAGATATCATACTGCACTCATTTACTCTGTTCTCGCTTGTCTTCAGGATGCATCTGGACTTCAAGCTTAGCGTTTACTTTGGCTTCGTGATCGTTTCATCCGTACAAACGTCACTCGCTCTTTCGCAGTCTGATACAGAAGAATCGCTGAAAGACAACAATCAGGTCTCACGTACAGAGGAGCGCTTAGAGGACGCTTTTGAGGAGCAAGTAAGAACAATCTAAACATGAGCTTATATAAAACCGCCATTCATTTCTGGCCATACACACGCTGGCTACGGCCTTATCTAGGACAGACACATAGGTGATGCAAGTAAACCAGATCCATAAAATTGTGTTTTAGTGCCTGTGTTGAAATCAGAAATCTGTCTTAACCCTGTTTACCAGGTCACTGGAGCTCCGTCCTGGAGGTGGAATTGAAATAGACTTGTGGAATGTTTTCGATGAGTATAAATGGATGATTTTCTAGTCAGTCGCAAGTCTGATATAAAATGAGTCGTACAGTATGAGTGTGTTTTTCTCTCTGTTGATAATCTTACACTGAATTGTAGTGTGTGTGTGTGTGTGGGGGGGGGCAACGATGGCTTAGTGGTTAGCACGTTCGCCTAACACCTCCAGGGTCGGGGGTTCGATTCCCACCTCCGCCTTGTGTGTGTGGAGTTTGCATGTTCTCCCTGTGCCTCGGGGGTTTCCTCCGGGTACTCCGGTTTCCTCCCCCGGTCCAAAGACATGCATGGTAGGTTGATTGGCATCTCTGTAAAATTGTCCATAGTGAATGAGAGTGTGTGTGCCCTGTGATGGGTTGGCACTCCGTCCAGGGTGTATCCTGCCTCTATGCCCGATGACGCCACAGGCTCCCCGTGACCCGAGGTAGTTCGGATAAGCGGTAGAAAATGAATGAATAAATGAATGAATGAATGAATGAATGAATGAATGAATTTTAGTGGTTAAAGAAAAAATTTAAGATCCTTATGAACAAACACGTGGGGCGTCTCAGAGAGCAGAAATAGGTTTGATATCAGTATTTACTTTAGAGATACAAACATTTGTGTGAGAAAAAAAAATCGTTTGCCTAAATATATCGTCCCTAGTCGGCAAAGAAACAGAAATACTGATGAAAAACTACAGATTTTCAAAGCTCCGTGTCTATTTTCATATTTTATATCAGACTTGTGGCAATAAATTCATAATAAGGTAAACCACAGTGACTCTGACCAAGCAGTGGCTAAGGATGAATGAATGTTTTTGTTGAAAGTTAAAAGCTCCTGATTTTTACATGCAATTGTTTTCATTGCATCCCAGTCCTGATGCACACCTCTAGTTTCAGCCAGATTCCATGATATCTTGTATCTGTTAAACCTAAATAATGTACCGGTATTAAGTGCCGTTCAAAACGATTCGGTTGGGGTCTTCTAAGGTGAGTCTGTTATCATTTTTGTTGACAGACATCGCAGATCCAGAGCAAAACTCAAGAGTAACGTGCTCACGTGATGATTTAAAGTAGCCGTAAGTGATATTTACACTATATGGCTACTTTAAATCATCACATGAGCAAGTACACACCAACAAACTGTTGTTAAACATCTGTATTCATGTGTAACGTGTCTTCTGGAAGGGCTATTACCTGCAGCGCCTGTTCCTGGAGTATGGCAGCAATGGCACCCTGACCTATGAAGGTCTACAGAAGTTACTGGGCAGCCTGGGACTGGGTGAGGTCAGCGTCCTGGAGATCAGACACGGTACGGTGATGCATTCTTCTCTCAGCCTGGCTCATATTCACCAACATTTAAAAGAAGACCATCATCATCATCATCATCCTCATCAGCCCTCATCATCTCAGTAAGAGACTGCCGTGTACTTACGGAATCGTCACAACAGCATTTCTGGGTTTTAATGAACTTTAGCGGACAGCAGGACGTCTAAGAAACAGAGCGTGGTCAGATTCCGGCAAATAAAAAAAGCTTAGACAAGTTTAAAGATGACATGGGACTACAAGACAGATTTACATGAATTTGTCTCAGTCTTATTGTTATTTGTACTTGGACTTCGCTCTGTCTTGGGCTTCAAACCGCCTAAATATGGGCTTGGTGTTGATAGAAAGTGCAAAGAAATATTCAGAATAAGTAAAAAAAAGTACAAACAAAGTCTAAAGTAAAGGCTTGAGCTTGGTTAGGATTTGATCTTCATCTCGATCTTAATCTCGACTTTAACTCGACCAACTTGGTCTTGATCTTTACATCAAGGTTTTCTTAACTAAGATCATTCTTTTTTTGTTAACATTAGCTTTAATAAACCTTGTTAGTACAACCTTGTTAACAAATAGTAGAAATGAGTAGAAAAGTATATAAATATAAATAATTTCTTCACTGTATCGTAGATGTTATCTCTATTCTGATTGGTCACAAAAATAATCCCTACATGATCTATAGCATCTTATTAACTCACTATCATTATCAAATATTTTATACAACACATTTCTTTTCTCTCTTCACCTTTCGGCCATTTTTCCTCTGATAAAGAAACTCTTAACCTCTTAAAAGTCCTCCTCATGACTCCTAACACTTTTTGACCTTATGAGCTCTTTTAAGGGTTAAGATGCTTTATAAAGAACCTCAATCTTTACTATGATCTTCTCTTTCATTTTAAGGGGAAACACCAACTTTACTAAGAATTTTCTTCTTTTTTTTTTGTCACTAGGAAAAAATTTATACTGAGAATTTTTATAAATACAGGTCCTGTAATCCTTTGTAGGAAAATGTATTAAAAGTGTATTGTTAGGACAATGTAGTGTCATCATGTAGGTTAAACACTTTAAAAGTGAAAAAAATAAACCGATAATTAGACAGAAGGTTGTTTAATCTGTGATATAAAGTTTCTTTATATATAATAAATATAAAACCCAGAAAATACTGATTTTTTTTTTTTTTTGCGTAAAATCTGTAGATATCTCCTTTAATATAGAGGGTTAGGGTTAGGGTTAGGGTTGAATTTTTAATTGAATTAATTGAATTATTTTTTAAATATCGCTGTAAATGTTTGATTTCACACAGAGACTCTGAGACCGAGACTATTAAAGAGAAAGAAGAGATTCCTGCAATCGATGTCAAAGTCGTGGTGCATGGATCTTCAGGACAGGGAGATGGTTCACAGACGACATCATCGCTCGGCACAGAAAAAACAATACTGCTCTCTGATCATCCGACAAAGAATCACCTCCATGAGAATGTGAGTGTTAAGTGTTCAAACGTGAAGCCTGAATGATCAAAGTGCACGTCTGATAGCGGCTGATATCATGTGAGCAAAGGTAAGGTGTCAGGACAGTCGAGCTGCGGTTGGTCATCATTCTGGGAGAATTTTTTTTTTTTATGATGATAAACGCCAGGGCGGTTCTAGGGATTCATCTTTAGGGGTTTTAGCCCTTAGTGAGAATTTAAAAGAAGAAGCGTTTTATATTATATATTATATGACTACATACTAAGCCAAAAGTTATGCTATTATTTAAAATGGCAAAAGTGGACACCAAAATTTTATGCATGATGTAATGATGTCAGTCTTGAATCAAATCAGTTCATGTATGTGTGCATTCTCTACTAACAGTGTGTCCAATGAATGCAGTCATTAATAAAAAATAAAAAATAAAAAATCACAAGACAAAAAGACCACTTGGTCTTTAATTTAAATCAGTAAATGTTATTTTTATTTATTTATTTATTTATTTATTTATTTATTTATTTATTTATTTATATTTTTTTATTGAATGGATTGTTTGCATTAATATTTTGTTTGTGCTATCAACTCTGGTAATAAGAATAGTGACATTTCACTGCTTTTGGTTGCCGTCTTTGCGGCTTTCCGCCGATTAACGTTATAGATAAACGCCTCCAGCTCTGACTGCGCGTGCACGCTGCGCGTACCTGTGCTTCTCCGTTCAAATAAAGCGAACAGCTGATGACGCACTAATGAAAGACTACAACGCACGTGCGTAAAAGCAAAGTAAAAAAAAAAACGCACTTGGAGCAAACTGATATATAGTTTTCTTTCCCATCGACGACATGTCCTGCATTTTAACGTAATTTTTATTGTTTCTTTTTGAAAGTAAAAATTATACTTCTAGGTTTAGGGTGGTTGAGATCACAGACAGGGGGGCTGGAGAGACCCTAACAAAGGTCCAGAACCACCCCTGATGACCGCTTATAACTTTGAAGAATTTTCAAGCTTTATAGAAAGAAGCGAATCACAGCATTAACGCTCTAATCGGTTCTTCGTGTCTTTTAGTGTCTGAACGTCACACAGCTTCTGTGGAACTTCGGCTTGGATCAGACTTCTCACATCACCCCAGATCACTTCACCTTCCTGTGTCCTGCTCTGCTCTATCAGATAGACAGCGGCGTGTGTCTCCGCCACACGAACCCTCACACGCATGAAGACGGAGATAGTGTGGCGTTTCTTAGAGGTGATCGGTCACTGCATGGAGATGATCATGTCTCATACGATTATATATATATATATATAAATATTTAAGCTTTTCAAGTAAATCCAAGATGTGGCAGTAAAATCTTGGTCTCCTTTAAAACCAAACTCTTATCTAAGACTGTGGAAAAGTTATAAATAATTGATTAAAATATTTTTAAAAGGCAATTTATGAACATACAAAAAATACTTAAATTTACATGCTTTTCCACAGAAGTATTAAGAGGATATATACATACACATTTATTTATTTATTTATTTATTTATTTATTTATTTATTTATTTATTTATGTGTTTGTTTATTTATTTGTTTAAAATTTCTTCTTTTCTTGTTTTTTACAGTATTTTTTAATTTTATATATATATATATATATATATATATATATATACGTATATATATGTATATACATATATACGTATATATATGTATATACATATATATACATATATATATATATATATATATATATTTTTTTTTTTAATTATTGAATTTTTTATTATTGTTATTTTTTCCTTTCTTTCTTTCTTGTTTTTTTTTTTACAGTATTTATGAGAATAAAGGCTTAACGTTTTATTAATCCATTACATATTAACAACGAGGTACATGCCGAGGTCATCAGAAAATTAACGACTAAGCAGGAAAGAAACAATATACAATAATGCATGGCCCCTTAGGGCTTCCGTACTTTACACTAAAGTAGATGTAGGTGAAGTAACGTGAATGTAAAATAACTACTTGAGTATATATAGTATGTAAATTTAAATATGAACTTAAGTTTAGCAAGTAATTAGTAAATAAGTAATAGAGTATAGTAGAAGTCAATAAAATGAGCCAATAATGGAAAGTGAGGTAAAGTCAGGTATGAGGGTGTAAGGGAAATTATGGTAAGTAAAAGTAAGTCATTATGTACGTAATTAAGTACTGAACAACATTGGGTGAACTAAAGGAAGTAGGTAAAGTAAGGAAGTATTGTGAAGTTAGGAAAGTAAGGTATTTAGAAAATGACAGTAAAATTGTAATAAGTAATAGTGTAAGTCCTTGAGTAACTACGTAAGCTAAGTAATGTAAGGTAAAATAAATTACGTAGGTAAAATACAGTAAAGGAAATTATAGTAAGTGATTAAGGAACTAAGTAACATTAGGTAAAATAAAGTAAGTAAAAGGGTGAAATAAATTAGGTAGGGAAAGTAAACAATATGAATAATAATATGAAGTCAGGTGAAGTTAATTATAGAGCAAATGATAAATGAAATAACTACATAAGTAACTAAGTAACATAAGGGAAAATAAAGTAAGTAGGTTATGTGAGAGAGAAAGTGAGATAAAGTAATTAAGTTGAAGTAAACGATGTGAGCTAATTTGCTAATGTTCATTAAATAAGTGTAGGTAAATTATACATAGTAACTCAAAGTAGCATGAAAAAGTAACAGAGAAACTAAGTAAAATAGTGTACGTTAGTGATGTAATGCAAAAAAGTCCATTATTGTAAGTCAATTAATAACTAGATTTGTAAAGTTAGTCGTGACAAACTTTGATGTTGGCTTTGACGAAGCAAGTATTCGCAACGGATGGTGCTTTTTTGAGGCAAGTGGACAAAAGGGTCAGTGTTACTTTTGGAGGCAAGTGGACATAAAGCTAGGTTGCCAAAACTTTTTGAGGTAAGCAGAGACAAGCATGTGATATCATCCAAATACTCCTGAGGAAGTTCCCCACATTGGGCTGATTGTTTTGATATGTCACATGCCCATGTTGTGCAAATATTTTTATTTTCACGTGACATCACGTGACGTAATCAGAATACCCGTGAGGACGTTCCCCTCATTGTTCTGAGTGTTTTGATATGTCACATGTCCATGTTGTAAACAGATTTTTGATTTTGCATATTTTGGGGGCGGGGTTGCGGCACAACCGAAAGGCCAGTACCGGTACTCAGATCGCTTGGAAAAGTAAAAGCAACAAACTTCAGACCGGCGTCTACAACATATCCGAATTTGGTGCATGTGGCTCGAAAGCTCTAGGCCGGATTAAATTTGATAAATTTTTGTCTAAGCTTAAATAGGAAAACAGAATGTTGGCTTCTACAAAGCCAACATAACTAATCTCCAAACATAATGTACAATGGTCCGAAGAATCTATCTACTGTAGTCACATGGCCTAGTTTAGATATGTTGACATATGATTGTTGTGATATGTATTTCAAGCTAACGTGTTCATAACAATTAGAAAAGGCTGTGTGTATATTTCCTCTTAGCTCTGGGTTGGGCCTCTGTGGCGCTGCTAGTAATCAGTCTGCCGTCCTTCCTGGCCCTCGGACTGACCCCTCTGGTACCCCCTGCTGCCCTACGGAGCTTCCTGTGCCCCATGGCGGCCATGGCTGTGGGCACGCTTTGTGGAGACGCCCTGTTGCACCTACTGCCTCATGTGAGTGACCAGAAAATCAGTAAAGGCAATAAAAACTTGAAGCATAGACAGAATATCAGATTATTATTTCGTAATATCCCTCAGAATTGTTTGGTTTTTAAAATAAAAATAAACATGACGTCCATCGCTATATCATGTCCGATACTTTATTAAGTTTTTACATTTTATTACAACATTCGAAGACTGTTTAATCTCTCAAGATTAAACAGACATGAAGTTATGTGTGTTTAAAGTTTGTGTGTGTGACTAGACATCATTATTACACAACATTAAGTGCTGAAAAGGTTAAAATTCATGACCTTTAAATGTCATTTCATGGGTATGATAAGTGGTGCATTAGCATTAAGTATGGACATTTAAATGTGTGTGTGTGTGTGTGTGTGTGTGTGTGTGTGTGTGTGTGTGTGTGTGTGTGTGTGTGTGTGTGTGTGTGTGTGTGTATATGTGTGTATATGTGTGTATGTGTGTGTGTGTGTGTGTGTGTGTGTGTGTGTGTGTGTGTGTGTGTGTGTGTGTGTGTGTGTGTGTATGTGTGTGTATGTGTGTGTGGTGTCTCAGGCGAACTCTGGGCCACATAGCGATCACCAGAATGCAGTGCTAAAGGGCTTAAGTGTACTCGGGGGACTTTACCTGCTCTTCACATTTGAGAGTATTCTTGGTCTCAGACACAGCTATAAGGTGAGATTCTCTTGTGCATTATACAACAGGAACAAACAAACACACGCACACACACACACACACACACACACACACACACACACACACACACACACACACACACACACACACACACACACACACTGTAAATTTGTTTTGAGTGTTTCCTTTTTCCCTCAGAAATCAAAGAAAAGAAAGCAGAATGTAACAGAGGCTCGGGAAATGGAGGCGTTAGAGGGTAAGTTTGATCCTATACTCAGGACTCACTAAGAATTGCTGAGTTACATCCAAAGAAACTAAAAACCTAAAGCTGAATTCATGAAGAAACCAACATGAACAATTTGATGTCACGGTGTTTTTTTCAAAGTAAATCCTCCAAACTTAAACACTGAAATATAGATAAAGATTTCAAAAGCACTTTGTAAGTCACTCTGGATAAAAATGATCTGCTAAATGCTGTCAATGAAAATGAAATTTATATGTAATGAATAATATCCCAGGCATCATAAAAGCGGTAGAAAATGAATGAATGAATGAATGAATGAATGAATGAATAATATATAAATATAAAATGTTCTGAAAGAGGAGAACTGAGTTTCCTTTGTTCCGTAAAGCTGCTTCGAGACAATGTCCATTGTTAAAAACGCCACACAAATAAATTAGACTTGAATTGAATTGAAGTTCATGGAATGTTTTTGAAAATAATGTAACGACACTGAACATGATTTTTTTTTATCAGTTCATTTATTTAAAAAATATAACAAAAACAACAACAATAATAATAACAATACTTATTATTATTGTTATTATTATTGTTGTTGTTGTTGTTGTTGTTGTTGTTGTTGAGTAATAACAATAGTAATAATAATAATGCAATAATAAACAAAAATACATACAATAATAATAATTGTATGCATTACTATTTATTATTGTTGCTATTATTATTATTATTTTATTATTAATAATTATTTATTTTTTAATTGTTATTTTAACTACTTATAATAATAACAACAATGAAAATATAGTAATGCATAAAACAATAATAATAATAGTTATTATTGTTATTATTATTACTACTACTACTAATATTAATAATAATAAAAATGAAACCAGACATTATTTTTATTATTATTGTTACTTTTATTATTAAAATAAACTAATATTTAAAAGCAATTCTATGTAAAAACAAAATACATTAAAGTTGTTAGC
Source organism: Tachysurus fulvidraco (assembly GCF_022655615.1). Taxonomy (NCBI): domain Eukaryota; kingdom Metazoa; phylum Chordata; class Actinopteri; order Siluriformes; family Bagridae; genus Tachysurus; species Tachysurus fulvidraco. The sequence goes on from NC_062540.1 coordinate 18,414,770, forward strand.
TGTTTGTTTTTGCCATGGAAATTTGCCAAACCTGATCATTTCCACCACATCCTCAGACTGATGCCCCTGACAGCTACAGTGTCAGGTGTTAAATGAGGTGGATGTAAATAATTAAAATGTGATCAATGCGAGAGACTGTTATAATCAAAGAGGCTAAAGGCTTTTAATGTATAATACATTTGAGTGAGAGTGCAGCACTGCAGGAGTCTAGAGAAATGTTTCAGTAAACTTTATCTATATAATGTGTTAGTGGTTGGAAATAAACAGATAATTAATGGAATTAAAGCATTCACAGATAAAACTGAATTTTATCACATTTGGGAATCGCAACACGTCATGTCATGACAAACCGATACATCCTTAATAAAGAGAGGTACATAGAGCTGTTTATAAAGTTATTAACCCTGAGGTTCTGTTCTCCAGGTTCTTCTACTCTTGATTGCTCTATGAACCCTGAGTCTGGTCACGGTCATTCTCATACAGCGCCGGATCGAAGCTCCTCCAGCCTCAGCACCGTCGCCTGGATGGTCATCATGGGAGACGGAATCCACAACCTCACTGACGGGCTAGCGATCGGTGTGTATCTTCGAGCAGGTGTCATTGCAGGACGTGGTTATCATGTGAGGGAAGGAAGTATATGAGGTGTGCTGTTCTAGGAAATTAAGCAACCGTGGGGTCGTGTGATAGACTTGAAGCAAAGCTGTAATGAGTCTGCTGCCATTCCCTGCTGTTAATTGTTGGCCCCACCCACTTATTTGTTACCATGGACACTAATTGTACTCAATCTTTCCTACAGGTGTGTTGTCTTTGTCTCTAATTGTCTCTGCTTTGTCACTGGTTCCTGTCACCTATATATTCTCTGTTTGTTCAATTCCCTGGTGCTAGTCGTTCTGTCACGATGAGACAAAGGCGAGTGAGGATCCAAATGCAGTAAAGAGCTATAATGACAAAAAACAAGAACACAGACAGGCAGGCAAAACAAGACCGAACACAGAGCTGACAAGAAACAGGAACATTGAAACGACTAGCACCAGGGAATTGAACAAACACAGAATATATAGGTGACAGGAACCAATGACAAAGCAGATACAATCAGAGACAAAGAAAGCACACATGGAGGAAAGATTGAGTACAATTAGTGTCCATGGTAACAAATAAGTGGGCGGGGCCAACAATTAACAGCAGGGAATGACAGCAGACAGAAACAAGGAAAACACAGACAGACTCATAACAGACTACAAAAGCAAAGGAGTGAACTTTACCAACCTGCAGTGGAATATTTTCCTGTACAACACATGACCAAGTATTTTATTCCTCTTATATCACTGCAATTTGCTTGTTTTCATGTTGCAAATTGAGTTACAGTACATCAGCTATAAACGGTCATTCCGTCCCTTTGTTTCTTTTTTCTCATGACATTAATAAGACATAAAAAATTATTTTATTTTACTAAAGGCCTGCTTTTGTTGTGTCCATGTCGATGATTGAGCGTCTTTGTCGTGTCTCACTCCACTCTCACATTTGTAGAATTTATGGTGTTTTATAAGCACTTGTGTTTTCCCCTGCAATATTAGGAGCAATGTAGTCACTGTAGTCCGAGATGCCCAGAGTGTTTGTTCATTAGCAGCTCAAATCTGAAGCCTCTATCTCCAACCACTAAAATTCTGTAGGTTATCACATAGAGGAAAAAAACTCACTGAGTCTTGACTTATTTTATATTGGACTTGTGGACATAAAATCTTTCATTTGTTCATACTGATAAAAAAAGCATAAATGATTTCCAGCCCAAAGTGCAGAACAGAACACCAGCATGAGGTATAACAGACAAATGGAGCGCAGGTAGAAATGATACTCTGTTTGAACGAGTGCATGGATAGAAATCTTGCAGTCTGAAACATGGTTTGAACTGATGCTGTAAAAGATTGTAACCATCTTGTGACCAGTGAGACTGGAGAATTTCACAGCACTGGGGTTTAATAATGTTTAATCTTCCCTCTAAGGTCTTTTTCCTCTGTTTATTAATCATCCAAAGGAGAGATTTCCATCTATATTCATTATCGTTAAATCACACCCTCCAGTGTCACCCATATGAGGATGAGGTTCCCCTTTGAGTCTGGTTCCTCTCAAGGTTTCTTCCTTTACCATCTAAGCGAGTTTTTCCTTGCTGCTGCTCCCTGAGTCACCTCAGACTTGGTCATTGGGGATAAATACATACACATCGTGAACAAAATCTATCTAATATTAATCTCGAATTTTGCATTCTATTAATCTGTATATTATCCTTTATATTAAGCTTTTGTTCTATGTTTATGGTCTGTAAAGCTGCTTTGAGACGACGTCAATTGTAAAAAGCGCTATAGAAATAAACTTGAAACGAATTGAAAAGTTATAACGAAACCCCACCATGTTTGGCTTTGCTGGATGATCAGAAGTCTCACATTTGTTCTGTTCTGTGTGTCCTGCAGGTGTGGCATTTTCTCAGAGCCTGACTGGAGGACTCAGTACAGCTATCGCTGTCTTCTGCCATGAGCTTCCTCATGAGCTGGGTATGACGAGCTCTCCAGTACTCTGCTCAAACTGAGCTCCTGATATTTCCTCTAATTTATCCAAACGATTAAAAAGTTAGAGTTCTAATCATTAAAATTCATTGGATTATTTATTCATCTGTTGAGGTGTAAATCATATATTATGGCCAGACTTAGGGTTAGGGTTAGGGTTAGGGTTAATCATGTGATAACAACCAAACTGAAGACTTATGATCGCTTTATAAAAACACTAACTGAGGAAAAAATCTCAGGGAAAGCTGTTCTGGTAGCTTGTAGTGTGCTAACATCTTCTTACAAAACACACTTCTTACAAAAACACTGAAATTTGTCGCACATTTGGATACATAATCATAAGTAAATGAAGTGCATAAACAGATAACAGTTTGTCATCTGCCATCAGCAGGATTAAGCGTTTCATCATGTGTGTTCAGGTGATCTGGCCATGTTGCTGGCTGCAGGTTGGCCTGTACGAAGATTGGCACTGTTCAGCTTGCTCTCGGCCCTGCTGGGCTATGTGGGAGTGCTGACTGGTTCTGCACTGGGGCACCACTGGGCACAACACTCGCCATGGATCCTCACGCTCACCGCCGGAGTCTTTCTCTACGTGGCCCTCACTGACATGGTGAGAACTGTTGCTGTGGTTGTGATTTAAAGTCAAGTTTACTTTATTTAAATATTTATATATAAAACTCTAAACCTTACATTGGGACTTTTATTAAAGTACTAATTCAGGGATTCAGAAGACACGACATTTGAACAGTTTGGAAGTCAGATATGATTTCAGAAAGCTAAATGCTACCTTGACAATATGAGATGCAAAACTCGCTAGCTAAATTTCATTTCAAATTGCTAAATTTTAGCTACGAATAAACTGGCAGTTGTAAAAGTTACAAAAAAAACCCTTAAACTGTTAAGAACGTGGCATGTTTTTAATTAACATATTTATGCATATTTATATTTCTTGATCATTTGAATTATGAGACGGGTGCAGAAATGTTCGTACATACATTTGAGTGCAACTCAACTTTAAGTTTGAACTTCATTCATTCATTTTCTACCACTTATCCAAACTACCTCGGGGAGCCTGTGCCTATCTCAGGCGTCATTGGGCATCGAGGCAGGATACACCCTGGACGGAGTGCCAACCCATCGCAGGGCACACACACACACTCTCATTTACTCACACACTCACACACACTACGGACAATTTTCCAGAGATGCCAATCAACCTACCATGCATGTCTTTGGACCGGGGAGGAAACCGGAGTACCCGGAGGAAACCCCCGAGGCACGGGGAGAATATGCAAACTCCACACACACAAGGCGGAGGCGGGAATCGAACCCCCAACATTGGAGGTGTGAGGCAAATGTGCTAACCACTAAGCCACCGTGTCCCCAAGTTTGAACTTAAATAGGATAAAAAAAAAACAAAAACAAGAAGTATACCTCTATTTTATAATTTAAAAGAATACCAACACCTTGAAATTTTAATGTGGGTTTGTCTTTCATTAAAACAACAATATGAAGCAAAGTCTAAGTGACTATTACATTATTTATAACCATGTTTTATATTTAGATAAGATTTCTAAAAGGATTTTTAGTCATATTTCTAAATGTTAGGATAGGATTTCACAAAGTACTTTGTCATGTTTATAATAAATGTTTATCTATTAATAACGCTAGCTAACGTGAGAGGATTTCCGTGAAAAATGTAAGCCATTTATAAACATTTATTTGTGTAAAAGTGATATAGGGAATGTTTTGCTAGTTTGGTAGTAAAAAATAAAAAGAATGTTATAGCAACACATTTGATTTGTTGGTGTAAAAGAAATGTAAACTCAAATGTAAACACACTCAACTCTGAACCTTTTTAATTTAATAATTATAATTATTATTTTTTTTAACAATAATTTGTCCCCACTTTATATACTTTTCTAATTATTAAGCTTGATGCTAATATGTCCTGTGCTTCCAGATGCCTGAGATGCTGCATGGAGACCAAGGTTCAGCGAGTCCCCTCATCTCTTTTCTCCTGCAGAGCGTCGGCCTGCTCACCGGAGGAGGCATCATGCTGTGCATCGCTCTCTTCGAGGAGAACATCAGCGTTAACTTGAGTGATGGATGAGAGACAGAAAGTAACACGTGTGGAATCTTTGACCAGCACCAAACCTTGCTAAAATGGACTTCTCATAGCTACTTGGGTTTACGTGCTGAAAGAACTGTACAGGAACGAGGAAAGCAGCTAATGAAGCTAATTCTGGTTAATAGCTTTTCTTTTATATCACAGAGGAACTTTTTTTTTGCTACGTAGTTTTATATTAAGGATTTTTAATCTGACATGTCATTTATTAATCGGTCACTTATTAGACCTGATAAAGACATCTGATATAGCGTAATATCGTAATATTTTGCATTAACTGATGTACTGTATGTTAAATGTATAACTTTCTAGTTTGTGTGTGAATATGTTCAGCAGCAGCATCTAAAAGAAGTTATATTTTATTGTTATAAAGTTTATACACTTTACAGCTAAGGCTACATAGACACTAGCCTGAAACTAGCCCCGAGATTTCTGTAAATATTTTAAAATAGTTTTTCTAAACATTAAAATTTTTGTAATAATCATCTTTACAGCTAATTCTAAGTAATAAACAAATAAATATCCAGCTAGCAAGAGCTAACCTGACAGGATTTCTCACTGGATTTTTAGGCCACATTTGTAAATGTTTATAATCTAGTACCAATATTAGCCAACTCGCTAACACAAGAGAATTTCTGTAATGATTTTAGATCCTATTTCTAAGCATTTTTCATCTTCACAGATTCACGTTTTAATAAACTGCTAGCATGAGCGAACCTGACAGGATATCCAAGAGGACTTTTAATTTGTTTCTAAATGAAGTTATTTATTTATGTGCTAGACTGAAAGTTAAATTTGAGCTAGAAAATGTACCAGATTTCTAATAGGATTTGAAGTCAAATTCCTAAATATTTTTATTTGTTACCTTCTTTGTTATTTCTACTACTGAAGCTAGCATGAGCTTACCTTACAGTATTTTAAGACTTGATTTAATTTATAAATGATTAAACTTCTCAGCTAATGCTACACAGGAACACAGCATGGAATAACCTGATAGGATTAGCATCATGATTAAATCTAATGCTAGATAGAAAGCTAAAACGAGCTAACCTGACAGGATTTTAATTCAAATTCCAAAATGCTTTTATTTACTGCCAAACCTGATTAAATGAGTTAAACCGACAGGATTTCTTAAATGATTGTGTTATCTTGTTTGTTTTTGTTACTACTAAGGCTGGTCAACAAAAGGCAGTAGCATGAGCCAGCTAATGCTACACAGAAACACAGTATGAAATAACCTGACAGGATTATTGCACCATATTTAATGCTAATGCTAGATAGAAAACTAGAATGTCCAAAACTGACAGGATTCCTCAAAGTATTTCAAGTCATATTCATCATCTGCTTGTAACATAAACCAACTAAGATTAAGTCATTTTTTTTTGGTTTTACCTTTAATACTAGCCAGTTAGCTTTGAGCTAACAGGATTTCTGAGATTTAAAGTAAAATGTTAACGCCTTTTCCTGCTAATGCTAGATCGAAAGCATTTATGAGCAGATTTATCAGAGATTAATTATTTACATATGATTAGCTTTGAATTGCTAATAAGAAAAATGAACAAATGCTAACACTGCTAAAAAGTATATAAATATATATATAAAAATATATATATATATAATGATTTTATTTGTGTATTGTCTGGTCACTGCTTTAGCTGGGGACGATGGGAAGAGACAGACAAAATAAATAAATAAATACATACACGGTGGCTTAGTGGTTAGCACATTCACCTCACACCTCCAGGGTTGAGGGTTTGATTCCCACCTCCGCCTTGTGTGTGTGGAGTTTGCATGTTCTCCCCGTGCCTCGGGGGTTTCCTCCGGGTACTCCGGTTTCCTCCCCCGGTCCAAAGACATGCATGGTAGGTTGATTGGCATCTCTGGAAAATTGTCCGTAGTGTGCGAGTGTGTGAGTGAATGAGAGTGTGTGTGTGTGCCCTGTGATGGGTTGGCACTCCGTCCAGGGTGTATCCTGCCTCGATGCCCGATGACGCCTGAGATAGGCACAGGCTCCCCGTGACCCGAGAAGTTCGGATAAGCGGCAGAGAATGAATGAATGAATGAAATAAAAATGAATAAATAAATAAAAAGTCAAAAATGTGTCATTGTGGCTAGTGAAAAAAAAATCGTAAATGCTATTATTCTACGTCACAGCGATTATCCACAGAAGTAAATCACAAGACAGGGTGTTTTATTTAGCAATAGCACTTTATTTCAAACATAACCAATCCTAAGCCACAATACTGAATGACAAGACCTACTGGCTGCAGCATATTATGAAACTGGCAAACGCAAAAAAAATGTACAGGATTTTTTCTGTTTTCTGTATTTTTAAAGTCAGAGAGACCGAGTTCATATAATACCTAATTCAAAACAATGATAAATGTTCCTTCTTAGTTAAATACATGTTACAGATGTTCACATCTGTTAGTAACAATTAACCATTTACAAGCTCCTACTAGGAATTAACAAGGCAAAGTGCTTTCAGGATTGCATCGTCACACAAAGAAATGAATGGCTTGAGGTTGCTTTTTTTTTCTCTCTGGGGGTGTGGGGTGAGGTGGGAGGGCACAGCTAAGATTGTGAAGGGGTGTGACCCGGGGGTTCTTCCTTAACGACTCTTGCTTTTTTTTTTTTTTTTTTTATAAGGACACTAACATGAACTGAGGGTGGCTACAGAGGTCCGAAGGCTGAATGGTTAAATTTGATTTTGGAACGGTGTAAGGCTCGGGGACCTGGACGTACCCCGTTAGTAACGCTGTCCTGTCAACCCCCCGATTTTTTTTTTCCTTCCCCCTTTCAAACTCCCTAATCTTCAGTAGAAAATTTCATTGTTGCTTAGGTACCAAAGTCATGCACCCACCCGCACAATGCCCGAAACTCACCCAAAATCTCACACACACTCCATGAAGAGTTGTAAACTTGAATTCGGTGGGCTCACAGTGAACATTGAGAGGTGATTAATGGGAAGAAGAAAAAAAAAACAAAACAAAAAAAAAAACAATCAGGTTTAAAAAACAAAAAGACAAAAGAAAGAAAAAAAAAACACAATGAAGAAAAGAGAAAAAGATACAGCAGGTACAATATAAACCTACAGTATACGAGCTGTAATAGGCTGATAGGCTTCCCTGTTTTTAGCAAACATCAGAAACACATGACATCATCAGAACTATGGGAGGAAAGTGTGAGAGGAGAGGAAGAAAGAAAAAAAAAAATTCTAATACAGTCTGGCTTCACATTCCAGTGGTACTCTGCTGTGTATACACTCTCTCATGTTACACTGACAGACACACAATCAATGCATGTGGGTTTTTTTCTCTCGGAAATATTTAAATATTACTGCTTCTCGACGATAAATTACTCACACATCTGTTCCATATACATATTCTCCCCGTTCGTCACCAGGGCAGGGTGACCGATTCGTATATCCGTCGAGCTGCAACATGCAGAGGTAGGAAGAATGCTACTACTCCTCAGAAAGCTAACAGTAAAAAGAACTGCGTTAAAGAAAAAAAAATAAAAATAAAATAAAATAAAAAATAGAACTAAATCAGTTGACTCTGGATTGTGTCATGCTTTAAGCAAAGGCAGTAGATGTGAGTGTGATAGCGTTTTGGCTGACGCAGGGGTTCGAGTGATGGTACACGCCCCCCCACCCCACTGTGGTCCCAGGCTTAGAGCACATGCTGGTGATGGCGTCTTTTCCTAACTTCAAAGAAGAGGAGAAAGAAAGGAAAAAAACCCAACAACGACGACAACATGACACGACGACAATATTTGCAGATATGCTGATGAGGTATACAAGGTTTGATATGACCCCATACTATATTTTCTCTCACACACACATGCGTCTATATAATACACAAACACACACACGTGCACACTAATGCATACACACTGGGTGCTACCTGACACGATCAGAGCATAGTATTTTTGCGTCTCATTTGTAACAGCAATCTTTTGGAAAGACCAAAAACTAAAAAAATTAATAAAAGAAAAAAAAAAAAAAAAAGAAAGAAAGGGGTTAAAAAAAAAAACAACTCAAAAGACTTTCGGGTCTTTTGTGAAACCGGATTTGGGTACGTGACCCGAGCAGAACGCAGCCAGTCCATTTAAAATGGCGAGAAAATCCTGTACACAGCAAATTCACATTCAGTCTGACTGAAGTAAGGCTCTCTCAGTGCTGAAGTCGAAGCGTTTCCAACACAAGGAGAAGGTGTTTACCTAAGGTGCCACAGAAGCAAACAAAAAATAAATAAAAACAAAACAAAAAAAATTTAAATAAAAAGAATAATAAAAACCCACGAGGCAAAGTGACCTAGCAAATCAAAACCTTTTGAACATATACAATTGTCTCTTGATTATATTGCTTGTTTTAGGACAAAAAAAATAAAGTACATGTCATTGGCCATCTGTACAGAAGTGTAGACTGGTCCTTGGCCATTAAATACTCCTTTAAAGAGTTTGTGTATTTTTTATTTTTGTGTGTGTGTGTATATATATTAGTTGTCATCCCTCAAAGCAGATTTCACTTCACTACTCTGATATCAGGGGTGGACAAATCAGCAGCCTGGCACACAAAAATAAAATTAAACGAGGCAATGTTTCCAGGCTAGTAGTGTACTTATTTGTGTATGTATGCATGTATGTATGTATGTATTTATTTAAGTTTTTACTTCAAATTCAACAATCAGTGAAAGAAAATAAAACCGTCAATTTTACACAAAATGTTTTTTTTTTTTTTTGGTTTATGCCGTCGAATCTAGAACGTCAGCTACTTGCTCTGCTCGCTCACACACACACACACACACACACACACTCTAGCTGATGGAAATATGATTCGTACATGCCGGATTGCACACATATTTCAGAATCGGACTAAACAAACGAATTAGCGTAACTTAACATTTAGCTCGTTAAGCTAGCGATCACGTGTTCGCCTCGTTAGTGACGTTTCCGCAACAACCGAGACAAGCAGACAGGCATCGCATTAAAAGTTTTTATTCAAGATATTTGTCCACCACTGAATATATTTTGGTCTAAACAAGAGCGAGTGGGCGATATGACAAAAAAAAAAAAAAAACCCTGACATCAAGATATGCTTTGTGTAAAATAAGATTTTCAGTCTTGCGTTAAAAGTCAAGAGCCGTATTAATCGTTGAGCTTTCAAAGGAGGGATTCGTACAAAAAAAAAACAACAAAAAAAAACACCCAATCAGTCAGTGAATAAGAACAGAGCTAGAAAAATGCAGCCAAATGACGATCCACAGAAAAGAAGCATATCATGGTTGCAATACTGAGGAGATTTCATCATATCGCCCGGCTCTGGGAAGGAAATCGGTCAGTCTTTAATCTGGTCACTAAAGCTAAAGTGAAAATTACCTGGTGCAGATTGCTTTAAAAATCACATGGAATGTTTAACATGGTGAAAAATTTGGATTTTTTTTTTCTTTTTTCTTTTTTCGATTTTCTCCTTCTGTGTAAAATCTGTAACCTGGGACAACCAGAGAAGAAGAAGAAGAAGAAGAAGAAGAGACTCGGATTTGTAGTAAAAGGCTGAAATGCTTATGAAGGTTTGTTTGCTCGGTCCCGTGTTTCCATACGGACCAAAGAGGAGAAAATGTATAAGTCACTAGTTCTTAGTCCAGACCCATCGACTCAATCGTACCACGACGGGCCAAAAAAATCACGACACGTTTTTTTTGTTTTTACCAAATAACAATAATAAAAGACATGAAAAGCTTTAACAAACCCACAGATAAAGTGGCAGAACAGTCCCAAGTCAAGCTCTTGAGTCACAAATGCTAACTTAACGGCAAACTGCTTTGGGAAAGAAAGGAAATGGAAGATCAACGCTAGCGCGCCTGCAAAAAATCAATCACAAAAAAAAAAAGATCATCTTTTCTGAATGCTAGTAGTATTGACGTGGTCTGATGCCCATCACAGTCTCCGACAAGTCTTTATACATTCCACAAGAAAGTGCCAAATATATATATTTTTTAATGAAGGCAAAGCCAGATGGTATTAGAAAGAACAGACAAAACAACAAAAAAAAGTGGTTGAGGTTTTTTTTTTTTCCTTCTTTACAACGAGGACTCGTTCCTCCAGTGAGAATGCTATGGTGCACGTGGAATTATTGCACTTCAGTCTAATCCGTTTCGAGTTTGGATACTACGACGCTTTCACGAGATAGAAGACGACTTCATGCTTGACGTTCTACGAGACACGGTTACGACCGACTGTAAGAATGCACGACCACACGAAAACACGGCACACGGTTCTAAAAGTTCACTAAAGAAATTCACACTCCAGGAAATTAAACAGCGTTTGCTCTCCCGACCCCCCCCCCGCAAAATCTAACACCCCCCCCGCAAAATGCAACAACCCAACGACCCCCCCCACCACCACAAGACCCTTTGCCGAACGGCTCCTGCCCCTCCCCGTTCAGAAATTCGAACACATCACTAGCACGGATACGTTGATGAATCGGATATACGACGATTATTCACTCCTTTGCGACGACACGAAGCGACTCCGTTTTGTTTCGGGGTTTTTTTTTGTTTGTTTTTTTGTTTTTTCCTTTTCTCTTGAGGCTCCTGATTGTTCACGACACAATACCGATGTAGAAACTAGCCGTTGATCGACGTTTGGAATTCACACCGATTTGTTCATTCGTAAGGCTCACTAAAAAAAAAAGGTTCTCAGTGGAAGACCGTACCCTGTGGCATGTACTTAAGAACAAAAGGCACAATCCCACATATTTACCACATGGTGGAGGAATTTCAGAGACGGTTAAAAAGATGCTTACAGACTCGTACGGAATAGCAGCATGCCACACAGAGCGCTAAAAATACGGACTAGCTCGGACGTATCCGTTTGGTTCGGATACAAAAATCGGCTTTGTAGCTTTTTTTCATTTGTTTTTTTCATTTTAAAAACAATTCGTGTCGGAAAGAGAGAAGTAAAGGGAGGGAAGAAAGAAAAAAAAGAAAAAAGATTCCTGCATAGCTTTCATCACGTATGATCAAATGGAGTTTAAAGGGATCCCCAAATGCCTGGTATAAAGACTAATCTAGTCAGGCGATGCGTCGTTACGGGCGTTAATTCATCAAACGAGCTGCCGATGAGAGAAAGCAGCGCTTTGTTTGTTTAGTTTTAAAACAACATTCATTCATCCATTCGCATATTATACAGCACTGAAATTCGAAGCAAATCTCAGGACAAAAGCCATGACAGTGTAAGTTGATTGGATTTCACCCTTCGGTTAAGGGAAAGGACATCAATTGAAGTGTAACAGCACCTACAGACTAAAAATCTTTACTTCTCAGAAGGCCTCGGAGCGCCGACTTACTAAACAAAGTTAACGGAATTTTAGTGTATACGCGTGCATCACAAACACAAGCACAGTTTTATCATTTATAGATGTATAGATCGTGTATGTGTGTATAGAGATATATATATATATATATATATAGATAGATAGATTTACAGATAGATTTTTTTTTATGTTTGAGTTTTGAGGTAAGATCACAAGTTAAACACAACTCAAATCCTTACAGCAAGTTTCAGTGCATGGCCCCGTTCCGTTTAACCCACCGCTCGGAGAATCTACACGACAATTATGGAGAGGAAAAGATACGGCGTTTAGGGAAAACCCGCTCTTCCTGCGCTAATTAATAAGCAAAGACACAGCGGTGCATCTGTGTATTTTTATACGTTTATATAATCGCTACGAAAGAAATTAAAAAGAAAAAGGATCGTTAAGGTTTTCTTTCCACGTTTGTTTGGTTTTTTTTGGTCTTGATGCCATTTGGCTCAGCGTTAACTATATGGTCTATTTTTTCTTCTTTTTCAAAAATGTACCCAGGTCCAGAGGTGCCAACAATGCAGAGTGTAAAACGCTCACGGACAGAGAGCAGGAGAGGAAAACGAATAAAGCCCACGATAGCGTAGTGTAGCTTAATGCCTGTGGACGTGTTGATCTATTTTGTACAAGAGGTTACGGTTCGGTGTGTTATTTCATCCGCAGTTACTTTCATAGCCCGGAGCTCCGCCTTCATATTTCCCGTCGGCTCGCGGCACCGAGGTTCGCGGACTCGAAGCTAGATCGAAAAAACGAGCGCAGATCTTTTATCGGATACGTTTTGCAGCGAGTTTTTATGCTGGCACCTCTGTTAAAGAGTAAACTTTAGAGAAAGAACATCCTCGTTCTTAATAAATCTAAAAGAACAGCTAGTGTAAAGCCTAATGCCTCGTTATCTTTCCTTCGATACCTTTTTTTTTTTTTTGAGTTTTGTTTTTAAAACTTGCTGCAGATACTAAGACGTAAAAGTTACGACGATCTAAAACATCGCACAACATCGCACAGAAAGAATGTTTCCTAATTAGTCGTTGAAAATGACAGGGACGAGAAAAAAAAAATAGTAAAAATAATCGACCTGACAAACAACATTAAGCGATGTCGCTTAACCTTCTGTGGCATCATGATGCATTCTCTGCAGACGCGCGTGTGCTTCTCGACACGATCCCGCCGTCAGGAACGACGAGACACGATATACATCTTCGGTTTTTTTTTTTTCTTCTTTTTTTTTTAAACAAAATCTTCTCTCAAGTGCTGCAACTGCTCGCCCGCTATACCGTTTCTTCTTAAGGCAAATCGCTAAAGATAAATAGGACGAAGCAGGAATCAAATAGGTATTTAAATATTGCCTTTAAACGGATGTGTCTTCAAGTAGTAGGGACGTTAAAAGTCCGCTGAGGTAAATTAGACATTCCATCAGTCGACACCACCTTCGAGAGCATCAACTAGACACTGAAAAACAGACACGAACGGATTATTATTAAGACGCACTTTGAAGTAGCTACAAGTTCTCCACCTTTCTTTCCTGCTCGTCGGATGCAAATTCCAGAAAGCTGTAGCTGCAAAAAATGCCATTGCTGATGGTAGTTTAAGCTTTAAAAAAAAAAAAAAAAAAAAAAGCAAGCTAGATCATGAACTTTGAAAAATAATAATTAAAAAAATAACAATAATAATAATAATAATAATAATAATTCGCAAGCTTGATGTGCTGATCATGAACTTTTTTTTGGGGGGGGGGATAAAAAATGATTTTTTTAAAAATTAATTAATACAAAGCCCCCACAAAAACCCCCCAATATTCTTTATTTCTACTCCTCAGATAAGATTAAGGCATTTCTTTCGACACGTATTTGAACGATTCGACCTTGAAAAACAAAGAATTTTTTAATGCCTTTTGAGGTTGAACGTAATAAAATAAAAAAAACAAAATTTCCCCGTTTTCGTTACGAGATGCAACATGACCCTAAAGAATGGCTTTTTCGCTCGAAACGTCTTCCACCTTTGCATTCTTCTAGCTTAAAATCAGAACTATTACTAGTCTTTAGTATTTTTATAATCTTCTCAAATAAATAGCAATTTGGTTCTGTTTTGTAGATCACGCGACATATATTACTTTAGAATTCATTCACATTACTCTATAAACTCATTCATATGAAGTGCAGAGAAGAGAATTATGGCACCGGTTTGAAGAAAGGACCATCATGCAGCTTCGTTACGTGTTTCTTTTTTTTTTGCATATGGTCTTCCAGCTAAAACGTGCTCCTTTACCTCCACGACACCGCGACACTTCGGCCTCCAGCTACTAGATATTATAGGTCCAGATTTTCTCTGCACAAGCTGCCAGTTTAATCGATGAGGACTTGATGAAGAACCCATCCAGCTCCATGAGGCTTTTTGTGATTATTAAATGGCACCAAATAAGAACAGAGAAGCCTTTTTATTCTTTTTTAATATCACTTTAGCTTCTTCGTCGTATCTATAACCGATACGAGTGGCAGTGCAAATCTATTTTAATGCCTTGCTGAACCCCTTTTAGTTCACATTTCGGTGGCCTTCTGCATTTGGAAAGAAAAAAAAAATCTGGTAAATTCTCGTGTTATTCCTGACGACAGTTAGAACAAAACAACTCGCCCGGATTTGTGAGGACGGCAGGCGCACAAAAAAACGTGGCTGCTGCGTGTGAACTGCAAAGAGACGCAGGTGTGTATTTTATGCTCCGTTTGAAAGGACAGTCAGAGGTGGACTGATGAGCAACAGGGAAAGATTCAGATGTGTTCAGATGACAACAGTCACTCAGTGGAGTTACAACCACCGAAGGCAGAAAATGTCAAACACACTAACTTTCAAACCTTACTGCACTTAACACACACACTCCCTCCCTCGCTAACACACACACTCCCTCCCTCGCTAACACACACACTCCCTCCCTCGCTAACACACACAGTCCCTCCCTCGCTAACACACACAGTCCCTCCCTCGCTAACACACACAGTCCCTCCCTCGCTAACACACATTCCCCCATCCAACCCGAACACACACTTCCCTCCCCAACACTCCCTCCCAACACACACACTCCCCCCCCTCCCTAAAATGCCTATACTCTCCCCCTCCCTCCCTAAGACACTCCCCTTCCCCACTAAAACACCTACACCCTCTCTCCCCCTCCCTCCAAAACACACACTCCCCCTTCCCCCTAAAACACCTACACACTCTCACCCCTCCCCTTCCCAAACACACATGCACGCACACACACACACACACCCTTCCTCCCCCCCCTCCCTACTATACGTTACAACGTTTTATCTTAACGATATTGGTTGGTTTGTTTTCCCCATCTTTAGGCACGCCGGAGCTCTGACATGCGTGTTTATAACGCGTCCACCCCTGACCCATTCCTTACGTTAAACAAAGACGAAGCATCATCTGCGTCCTATGACTTCGTTCACCAGATAAACGCGCCGGGAACGTTTTTAACCGTCGGATTAAAACGAGTCACGTTAGAATTTTCTTTCTTCAAGTACGTGGTTAAAGATTTTATTGCAAAACTGATAAAAACATTGGCCAATTCTGCTGCACTCTGCAGCACACGACTACGATCCCCTACGCATTTCAGTGAATATTCTCACATGAAGGGGGGGGGGGGGGATTAGACCCAGAAACACTGGTGCTTCGTGTTACATTTAAACTGTCCCCATGGCTTCAGTGAGACTCTGAACAATTTAGGTTAAGAGCACAACTTACACCATCTTAATTCCCTGTGGTCTCGAATACACTGGAAATTATTATTATTTTTTTTTTTACAAATAAACATAATAAAAAGAGGGGAAATTAAAAGCCCTTTTGACTGATTGTCTCTTTACTAATTGCGCAAATATTGCATGTCTAGATTTGGAGAATAAGAGTCCGGTCCTAATATATATATATCTTTTTGAAATGTTGTAGCTTCGATGTAAAATGAAAAGGAAGCACGTCTGTACACTGAACAGTTAATCAACCTTTGGCAATAAGGAAGCATTCAGTAAAAAAAAAAAAAAAAGCTGAGGGGCGACTGCACCAAGTCTCACCACCAAGCCGGTGTTTTCTCTCTCTTTTTTTTTTTGCTAAATTATGAACGCTACAAAACGAACACGACTTTGGTTAGAACGACAACCCTAAAAAAAAAAAAACACCTTACATGAAAATCTGAGCATGTGAATAGCAGAAGTTAAAGCCATACACCCTGTAGGGGAAAGAAAAAAAAAAAAAAAGCTGCTCAGTTAAGAACGACTCCTTTTTTCCGATGAGGAAAAAAAAAAAACAAAAAAAAAACAACAGACCATTGAACTGAAGCGACAGTTCGAATGGATTCAGAGTCATCCTTCGGCAAAAAAGGCTCGATTAACGTATCGTATGGCTAAAAGTTAGGTCTGTAGAGGAAGCACCACTTAAGCTGTGAATGGTGATGTTTAAAAAGAAAACCTGCTTGGGAGAAAACAAAAAAAAAAGGCACTGCGAAAGCAGCTCAACGCAACGCAAGACATTGTGATATGGTCTGCTGGGAAAGCACTAAGTGGAGAATCCAGCTAGCAGCCACCCGTCACCAATTCCTCCCCCCCAAAAAAATTGAGTGTTCTTTCCCAGATAAAAAGGTGGTCCCTAGGAACAAGGATCAGTTTTTAAAGTCCTAGGTCCAACTCTGATGCTTGTGCTTTCGAGTTCCTGTTCAGTTCATCGAGGCCTGCGTGTCATAATCGGATGACCGATGGTACCCTGGTGCTACTCTCTTATTCTGGAATAACAAATACGCTCTGTGTAAACCTATTGCAATGTCCCCAGTTTATTCCTTCCTCCCCTTCCAAAAAAAAATAAAAATGCCTACAGTAAACATGCACCATTTTTGACCTTTCTAACCCAGAGGTCATTGGTCATTTGGCTTAAGGTTGTATGGTTTCCCTTGTCTCAAAAGAAAGAATTTTTTTCTGCTTAGTTTTGTGCTGAATTTGATTGCACCTGACATACGATGGACAAAGCTTAAAGAGCAAGAATCAAGTATGGGATGGAAATCTGGTTGGACTGCTAAAGACACGCAACTATAGTCTCTCTCTCACACACACACACACCCCTATAAGAGACCATCTAATATATGGTCCACACCTTCATGCTAGTTTACAGTAACCCGTTTAAACTGTTCCTCAGGGCAGGCTGGAAATTCCTCTGCAAGGCCACAGCTTCTCATAAGAAACACACACACACACACACACACACGTGACCAAAAGAATAAGCAGCTGCATAATACTAACCATTGCCTAGTAAACTGGGCTCAAATTAACAATAGTTTAAAAAAAAAACACAACAACTAGCTAGCACTCATGGAAACGCGCGCACACGAGATGGCTTGGAATATTTCGACTTCCCCCCACACACACACACACAAGAACTAGCGAGTAATTAAATAAATAAACACGTTCGTTCCTGGTCGTCCTCTAATAGCAATAAAAAGAAAAGCGGTGATGATGGGGGCAGGAGGGTTAAGTGGCTGTAATTGCATATCCTTTTTGACTAGGTGTCTAAGAATTAAGAGAGAAAGAAGGACATACTCAAAGAGAGAGAGAGAGAGAGAGAGAGAGAGACCAAATTGATCATCCACACACACACAGACGTGTTATTGTGTGTGTGCTGTATGTCGTAAGGGCTGTAGGATGCAGAACAGCTCACTCGGTCAGACAGCCGTCCAATCCGAAGGTGGCACCGTGCCGATCTTTGCCGTAGGTGTGGCGAAGGCCTCCGTTGGGCAAAGGAGGGCAAGCGGCAGTGATGCCACAATGCTTGAGCAGGTTCAGCCTGGGGGAGGAGGGAGAGGACGAAGGGGCGCTGGAAGATGAAGGCTTCATAGTCGAGAGGATGAGAGCGAGGCAGTCGGCCACAGCTTTGTTGGGAGCACATGCCAGGGCAGGGGTGTGACCTGAAATATAGAATCACACACACACCGCAATACTCAGAAAGATCGATCTGGAAGAACGTGATCCCTACACGATACAGTCTCAAATATCTCAACATAGAGACAACCCGAAGATTTACAATAGACCAGATTTTAAAAGTGCTCCTATTTTTATTACACAACCAATCAGAGTCCTCACGAGAATGTGTCACCTAGTAACAGGGTTAAGCCCCGCCCCTTCTCTAAGATAAAAGTTGTTGAATCACTCTTAACATAAGATTCCTAGTTAGACGTTTTAAAGCTAAATTAGGAGCTCCCTGAGATCGTTATTAAATCTTTTTTAGTAAGATCCTTGGGGTTTAAACACTAGGTGCGTACCCTCCTCATCGACTGCCAACACCGTGGCTCCACGATTCAGCAGAGCCTGAACCACAGTGGCCAGGCCGTTCCTGGCTGCGATGTGAAGAGGCCTAAAGGACAGAAAGAGTCAAACATTAAAACAGGAGGAAACCTGTAGCAACTCAAAACTCTTTCAAATCTTCCAAAAGGTATTAGATCATTAAATCGTTAACTTCTCAACCTAATGTCTACAGGGAGAAACCTGTGATTACTCAAAATAATCCATCCGTCATGTCTTTATATCGTGATATTTTGTCCTCATGGGGAAGAAGCTATATGTGCCACACTCACCACCAACAGTTGCCCCTTTCCCACCGAGGCAGTTTGAGTGCTGGTTCGGAGCCTAATTTAGAACCAGTTCTTTCTTTTCCGACCCACAAAGCACCGGCTCTGAACCAGGAAAAGTGGTTCTTAAGTAGCACCAAAACGTTGCTGGTCTAGACTTAAGAACCGCTTGCGTCAGGAGCTGTGGGCGGGGCTACTGTTAGCACATTTGATAATGTACCTTAAGTATACTAATGTTTAATACACTTTTACTTTACCGCAATATAATCAATTATCAGCACACATGATAGTAGGTAGCTACATGCTAAGGCAAATTTTTTTCTGTGTTAATGATAAAATAACGTTGTGCACCTTCTCGATTACAACCTTTGTTTATACAGATTACATGGAGCTGCACGTACACGTTGGATTCGTCGCGTTTGGATGCCAATGTAGGTTCACAAAGCCATGAGCATTAACAGTAAAACAACATCCGCCATTGTTGTGGTTGTTGTGTTTGTGTTCGTCGCTGCTGCGCTAATGTTGCTGTGTAACGTGACACGTATACAGTGACATCAGACTCGGCTCTGTGATGCTCTCTAAACGATGGAAAGGCAAACCGGTTCTTAGAAGGTTCGCCAGTGGAACCAACTTTGAACCAGCACCAGGTTCTTTTTGATGGAAAAGGGGTAAGTGTGTCCATGAAACAGAGATACACTTACATATTTCATATACAGAGACACTTACATTTGAAGCATGCTGTTGGTTGCGTTGATGAGAGTCGGGTTGTGGATCTCTTTCAAGATCAGCATGGCGCACATCTCATGAGCCTGTAAGGTGCAGAAAAATGGACACGCTCAGAGTCAAACGAAGGTGGAGAGAGGAAGACGGAGTCCCGTCACCACTTCTGTTAAACGCAGAGCTGAGGGCGAATCGTACCTTACTGCAGGCCAGATGCAGGGCAGTGTTTCTGTTCACATCCAGAAGAGACAGATCCGCTTTGGCTCGGTGCAGCAGCAGGGCTAGACACGATCAAAACACACAGAATTAACATGACCGCTTTAATACTGAAGCGAAGGAACCAATTATGAACAGAATCGACCCGTGGACTTGAGCAGCTCTTACCCACGGCGCCGCTCTTGCCCTTGTCGGCAGCCACCATGAGTGCCGAGCGTCCCGAGTGGTCCACGGCATTGATGTCGGCGCCCATGCGCAGAATCAGGAGCAGCCCGGACACATCCTCGGCTACGGAGGCGGCGTGGAGCGGAGTTCTACACAGCGGAGAGCCGTTAGAGAGCAATATTAATTTCCGAGTAATAGGAAATCTTATAAACATTTGAAAGCATTCCAAATGAAGGTGGACAATAATACAAATATATTCACAATGTTTAAAGACAATTCTATAACACAATATGTGCATTAGAATATATATTATATATAAAAATCAATTAATTTCAGGTAAAGATTACAAAAAAAAAAAAGTTACATGGTGATGCTGGTAAGGAAATAAGTTCTATAATATACACAGAATAAGATTAAGTGAATTAAATTGTCAAACGACATTTTAAAAATTAACAAACAGCTACAACCTTAAAATAAATTGGGATAATGCAGAATGGCATTGTTGAAGTTCAAATAAATAAAAAGACGTTTACAAGATTACGTTCTTCAGAGAAATAAACATCATTTTACAAATAAAACTTTGCTATCATGCAATATTCGTATCACGTCACATATTTACAGACCTTCCCTTTGCATCCCTGGTGTGGACCAGTGACGTGCCAAAACTGGAGTTCAAGAGAATTTCTGCAGAACCACTATGGCCGTTAATTCTAACATGAGGGGAATAAAAAAATCAAAACAAAACAAACATCATCGGTTGTGCGAGAGGAGACGTCTGATCAGATGACAGAACGCACTATCTAGGGCTGGGCGATAAAACGATAACGATATGTATCGCGATAGACACGTGTCCGATAAAACGTTCGATATTTTTTTACTCTTAACAGAGGTTGCAAAGCAAGTTTGGTCGCATTACCAAAAGGCACTCACTCTCTGGTAACCTAGCAACGCAGGGAGTGACACGCTAACAGCCAATCATGTAACAGTATCATGTTTGGTTGCGCCGTATCGTTGTCTCGTGCTGGTCTGCTGGATTCCTCTTCAGTAACCGGTGACCGATCTCAGTCTATCTCAGGTTTATTTCTGTTTACAAAACACTGCACATATTTTATAACACTTTATTCACCAGAAGGTGAACAGCTAGTGAACTTCCTCGCACTAAACTTGCACCAAACTCTCAGGTTTCTCTGTTTATATTTAACACTTTGCACTATTTTATTACACTTTATTAAGCATTTCTTACTTTTTCTTTCATTTTGCACCTTAAATGTTCTTAGAGAATTGTTAAGTGTTCATTGTGACTTTAGACTCATGTTTACATTTTATTTATTTGAGGTTTCCTGATTGTTGACATTTCTGTCTTAATAACTGAGGGGATTCTGATCTGAGGAAGGTTAAGTTTCAAATAAAAATGTAATATATTTTTCTCCTGGTCCTTATTTTAAATGGGTCATAAAAAATATCAATAATTATCGATATCGACCGATATTGAAACACTGATATCGTGATGTAGTTTTCAGCCATATCGCCCAGCCCTAGCACTATCGATATGAATCGGTATTTAAAATGAGTGAATGTGGAGAACTTACAGAGCACAGTGCAGTGGGGTGAAGGGGTTTCCCTCCTTGATACTACATGGTTTAATTTCAAGTAAAACTTCCAAACAGTCTTCGTGACCTGCTGACGCAGGACATTTTTAAAGAAACAGGTCAGTTCACAGTTTACTCAGATTCGTAGTAGTACAAGATAAGACCATCTTAAAGTGTGAGAAGATTTAGGAGGCAGGGTTAGAGCCTCACCGTGGTAGGCTGCCCAGTGTGTGGGGGTGAAGCCGTGGCAGTCGGTGACAGGATGGTGTGGGTTGGTGTGATCAGCAGCAGACAACAATCTGGACAAGATCTCAGTGTGGCCACAAGAAGCAGCCAGGTGGAGTGCAGAACCGCCCTGAACGTCTTTAGTCAGGACTGTTGCGTTGTGGGACAGCAGAGCAGTCACACAGTCCTCCCAGCCGAGCAGTGCCTATAAGGAGGAAAGGGCTCTGGTTAGAAGAACTGAAGCAAAGGATGTTTCGTGTTGCACTTCACACGAGACACTCTGAAGTGACGCATTCAGAAGTAGTGGACACGGTCTGTGAACCCTCCTGAGATGCTCCTGCACCACACTCTGAAAACTCTCTTAAACGTCATTTCTAGAAAGTGCTAGAACGCTGCTTGTGCTTGGAATGCACTACGTTTCTGTTTAGAAAAGAATTTGTAGAATTATAGTGTGAGAAAAAGTCGACTGTGCGTGGAAAGGGTTTCTCCGGGCAGTTAGACAAATCCGACACAGCAGGGTTGTGTCTGGGTGTAAACTGCCACCTAGTGGTAAGATGTTCCCAGTACTACATGCACGAATAAAATAAATAAACAGGAAGGTGTCCAAGAGGACGACTGTAATACTCACCGCTCTGTGAAGTGCCGTCCTTCCTTTCCGGTCTCTCGTGTCAGGACGCGCCCCTCGCTCCAGGAGCAAGAGGACACAGTCGGTGTGTCCTCCCAGTACAGCCAGCATCAGAGGAGTTCTGCAGAGGATTCAGACGTGTTCTCATCATCACTAACAGCCTAATGAATGCTAATAAGTAGTTTGCTCGTTTCGTTTTCTCCGCGTTTTGTAAACTCGGATAAGACGCAGTCGGGCTGCTGAGAAAAAGTGTACGAGAGCACATTCACTCACTGTCCTTCGCTGTCGGAGACGTTCGGAAGGTCACAGTCCTCTTCGCTGCAGAGCAGCATCTGCAGACAGTCTGTGTGGCCGCTGGCAGCTAACACACACACACACACACACACACGTAATAATCTCGGAGTTGAAAAGTGTCTTTGAAATAAACTTGATCTGTATTAATGTGTGTTCACACAAACATGTTAACGACATCAAGCTATTCCGCAGTCTTAACCGGAATAAAACTCTCTAGATTTAATTTAAACACCAGATTGTAGTGAGTTTACCTGCAACGTGGAGAGGACTCCACTTTTTGCGGTGCTCAGTGAGCAGACAGGATGTTGCCTGGCTGAGCAGCAGCTCCACACAGCGAGCGTGTCCTCTCTGAGAGGCCACGTATAGCACGGATCGTCCTGCCGGGTCGCACACGTCCACACACACCCCCGACTCGATCAACACGCTCACACACTCCCAGTGCCCTGCCTCCGCCTTTCAGATACGAGCAGAGAGGAGATGATTATTAGAAGGCGTGAAAATGAATTCGACTTTAAATAGTATTTTAACATAATTATGTAATCATACCAAATAACAACAGCGATTGAATACATGATTTTATTAAATCGGCTTTTTATAAAAAGGTTAAATAATGGTTAAGAAAAAAAACAACCAAACATACGGCTAAGTGTGAAGGACTGACAGGTCCGGTGCTATCTGCGTCTCCTGATATATTGTAGGACATCACCAAAAGCTGGAAACAACAGAAAATAACGAAACTTAAACTTCAATAATCCTTCACTGAGATTTTTTTTTAGAATTTATTTAAATGCACAGAGAAAAATGTAATCAGTAAACAACGTGTAACTTATTATATATGTTATGTTCCTATTTGAAAGCAAGGGCTAGGGTTATGGGTAGTGTTAATGCACTCCAATATAACACTCACCAAGGGAGAAGAGTGAAAACCGTGTGTGTGTGTGTGTGTGTGTGTGTGTGTGTGTGTGTGCGCGTTCTCACCAGCTCGAGGCTCTGCTTGTTGCCGTGGGCAGCTGCGTAGTGCACAGCATTATATCCTTTAGAATTGCACAGGCACGGGTCTGCTCCGTTATCCAGCAAGTACTCCACACACCTTAAAACCCAAACACAAGAGCATGAATGTACACAACACGAATGTTTGACACTTCTACACTACAATTTTGCACTAGAACAGGTGAAGATTTAGACACATTTTTCCCCCCACGCGAGGTCAAATCCTCAAGCGTCTGGACGGCACCGAGTCACACAGCAATTAAAAGAGTTTTCAATGCTCTAAACATGCGATGTGTCACTTCAAATCAAAAGTAATTTTAAATATATTATTTCGAACCAGTCGCTCTGTTTGTGGCTTATTTTCATGCGATTTTACAAAACTTCAGCTGCTTAAACGTGCAAAACATCTTTCACATAAACGCTTAATTAAAAGTTTGACATACATGAATGATTCCTTCTCTCCATCCTCTGGACTCTGCTGGCCTCTATCCACTCTGAAAAGAGAGAGCGAGAGCGAGAGAGCGTGAGTGAGTGCGAGCAAGTGTGAGTGTGTAAGTGCGAGCAAGCGAGCGTGTGTGAGTGTGAAGTGAGTGAGAGCAAGCGAGCATGTGTGCGCGAGTGAGAGAAAGAGCGCAAAAAGAAACCATGAGTGGGGAGAGGAGGAGAGCAAGTATGAGAGTCAAAAAGAAAGAGCAAGAAAAAGACAGGAAGAGGATGAGAAAGAGTCAAAAAGTACTTAAGAATACATAAAAAAAAACATTTGCACCTTCCACATTATCCAGTTTTGTGTGTGTGTGTGTGTGTGTGTGTGTGTGTGTGTGTGTGTGTTACCTGCAGAAAGCAGTGGAAGCAGCTGAGTAGTGTAAAGGTGTGCAGCCTGTTCTGTCAGGCTCGTTGACCTCGGCTCCTGCTCCTACTAGAATCACCACACACTGATACCTCCTGTTAGCAGCCGCATAGTGCAAAGGGGTCCTGCACCGAAAACACACACATTACACACACACACACACCACAGATAATGTACATGCTCTTTTATATAGAAGATAATCAGCACTTACCTCCCAAACTTGTCCTTCTTATTCATGTCAGCACCACTGCTCAACAGCAGGTTCAGACATTCAGTGTTTCTGCAAGGGGGAAAAAAAAAAACACGGATAAATGAATCACTGAACACGAATCTTAACGCTCAGTGTGCTGTAGCAGTGCATGGTGTCGCTCTCTGACCCTCCAGAGGCAGCAGCGTGTAAGCAGGTTCTCCCGAACTTGTCTGGAGTGTTGATGTCGAAGCCAGCCGAGAGCACGTGCTCTTTACTCATCGACAAGACGATGCTGTACAGCTGACCTGCTCACACACACAGAAATAAAAAGGAAAGGGGGACAAAGGAAAGATAGAAAGAAAAAAAAAAGAAGATAGAAAGAAAGGAAAAGAAAAAAAATGGATTGTTTTAGCAATGCATCATATTGAATTTTCCATGTTAGTCCATTAAGAATATTTTAGGGGAAAAAAGGAAGAGAAATAAGAAAAGAAAAGAAAGAAATAAAGAAGAAAGTGAAAGAAAGTAAAAGAAAGAAAAGAAAAAAATGAGAAAAGGAAAAAGAAAGAAAAAAAAGAGAAAGAAAGAAAGGATAAAAATGAGAAAAGGAAAAAAGAAAAGGAAATAAAAAAAGAAAAGGAAAGAAAGAAAAAGAAGAAAAACAAAGAAAAGGAAAAAATATAGAAAGAAGGAAAAAAGGAGAGAAAAAAAAAAGAACAGCGCATCATACTGAATTTTCCATATTAGACTATATATAAGAATATTCCAGGTGGACGGAGGTGGTGTGGAGTTAGAGGGTCTCACGGCATCGTAATCTGGACCAACAATTCCACAATATAGCATTAAAACGTACCATCACGCGTGAACGGAGCTATCAGACATTTGCCCTTTTCTCTGTGCCCTTATACCCGTCTGGGTCAATTTCTAAATCTAAATCAGTTCCTCTGCTGCTTACAATAAAACTCCACATCCATGATAAGCTTACAAACATTTAATCACTCATCACCTGTGTGTGTGTGTGTTGGATTGTGAACATTGAGTAGGTTCTGGAAAGCTGTACCAAGCCAATTAGTGTGTGTGAAGTAGAAGTACCTGAGGAGAGCAGCTTGCGACAACAGTCAGAGAACCCGTAGAGCACGGCTAAGTGCAGTGGGAACATCCCGTGAATCCCTTGCCTGTGAAAAAAAAGGAGGTTACACTTCATGGAAAGCCGTTTTTGTGCACACTTCAAGAGTACACTTCGCTTTATGTGACTATCCTCACACACACACACACACACACACACCTGGCTGTATCAGCACCGTTTGTCATTAAGGTGCTGATGAGCAGCTCATGGCCATACATAGCAGCAACATGAAGAGGAGTATTGCCATATCTGTCCACACAGTCTATCTCCCCACCTGAGAGAGAGAGAGAGAGAGAGAGAGAGAGAGAGAGAGAGAGAGAGAGAGAGAGAGAGAGAGAGAGAAAGCATAAGATAAAGCCTAACACCCACTTTGTGTGAAAGATAAGAAAGGCTACTGCACCGTTCTGAATGAGGATCTGGGAGCGAGTGAAGCGTCCGTGGATGGCTGCCATGTGGAGGGGGCTTTTGCCTTCTTTGCTCTTAAAAAAAGGAATGAATCAGAATTAGATTGGGACAGGAAGCGGTTTATACAGCTGTGCACGGTGTTAAGGGAGTGCTGCTGACCTGCATGTTGACATCAGCCCCGTTGTTGACCAGCAGCTCTAGACAGAGGGCACCGTTGGTGGACACGGCAGCCAGGTGCAGGGGGCTGAAGCCTCGCTGGTTGGGCTGATTAACGTTAGCACCGCGGTTAACTAGCTCATTAGCGACTGCTTCCTGCCCCATATAACAGGCTACATGTAGAGCGGTGTTTCCAAAAGCGTTAGGCTCATCGATCTGCGTGGATAAACACACACAAAATCCAGATATAGATATCGTTCAACAGCGTGTTTAAGTCATGCAATGTTTCGATGTACTTGGAAAAATGGAAGAGACAGAATTCTCAATAGGCTAACAAATGCATCCAGTGCCACAGACACCAAACCGTACAGCGAGATATTTTGCTCCTCACCACAGTTGTGGTTATCAGAGTTACTAAAGCATTTGTCTGTTCATCTCTCCTTCTCTCGTTTCTGCAGAACTCAGTGAGTGCGTGTTTCTTAGACACATTCTTCCATCGTAAAGTCTCCAAAACCGTGTGATTTGTACTCGACACTAGGCCTCAAATTTACATTACAGAATTACACTGTAAACATACACGTCAGCACGTTACAAACACCCGGTCGTTCTAAAAAAAATAATAAAATAAAAAAAAAGCCTGAAAATATTCGGTTACAATGAAATTAAGCAGGATCCCTCATGAGTAAGTAGACTCATGTTCCGTTAGAGACCGTGGCTATTCTAGCATGTCCAAATAAAATGCTATTTGCTACAGGTCATGCTCACTTAGTCAAAGCTTTTGCTTTCCTTTTTATTAAATCAGCATTAAAGCCTGTGTGTGTGTTAAGATGAGCGTGTGTGTTTAAGATCGTTTTGCTGACCTCTGCTCCGTTGCGCAACAGGTACTTGACCACGTCGACGTGTCCGCTGGCGGCGGCGGCGTGCAGAGGAGTGTAACCACGCTTGTCCTTACAGCTCTTATCTGAACCTTGAGACACCAGCAACTTTACCACCTCCAGATGACCTGGAGCACAAATATAAACACAGTTAAAAATGCTGCGTGTGTGTGTGTGTATATGGAACATCGAGCCTCAAGGGAGGCCGCTGCGATTTTAACAGTAAGAATCAAACTATGAGACGGTCCGTACAAACCGAGCGATTCATCTGAGAAATGACTCACCGAGGTAAGCCGCCCAGTGGATGGGCTGCCTCTCCTTCTTATCGCTGGCACTCAGATTGGCCCCTCGGTTCAGCAGCAATTTAACCATCTTTTAAAAAAAAAAAGAAAAAGAAAAAAAAAAAAGTCATCATTCGCTGCAACCTGCTGCACAGGGTGTGGCTTTTTCCTCTTCGTCTGCTCATGTTTAACACTATTTATACAGTAACTACATTTACTGCTTGAAACGTACCAACAGAATCACAGAGTAACCTCCAGCACATTTAATACAACAGCATCACTAATGAAGCATACTTTTATTACTAACTACTAGAGATGTTTGATTTCAAGAGCTTGCAAGATACTTACATTGTTACTAGAAATAGCTGGAATTTTTTTTTTGTGTAGCGTCTAAGAAACGTGTAATCCGTATAAATAAACGGCTCCCGTTCTACCGTCGGATGTGGTTCTCGACGGTATGGTACAGCACAGTTTGATTGACACGCTGACTCAACACAGTAGTTTAGCTATGAAGAGTCGGTAGCTAGGCAACGTCTGCATGTAGCTTTAAGTGGGGAAATCGTCTAAATCTGCCTCATTGTCCAGGGCCTGCAACATGCTGTGGGAGTCTAGAAAGGCAGAGCAACCTTTTCTCCTCGACCAGAACATAGACTTGAACTAGCAGGCAGGTTAAACGTTAGCTTTGTGGGACGAGCTTTTGCTTGTGTTAGTAAATTTGACAGTCACAGAATTGTGTAATATTTTAATTTTATTCTCATAAGAATATTAAAATACCTAAATTAAATTATTTATATCCTCAGAGTTCCAGCCACCATCCTAATAGTGTGCCTGTGTGATTACTATTTAAGTATTCTCCTTCAGTGTGCATTATGCGGTTTGGGACGCAGCCACATTCTCTGTGAATGTGTTCTGATTTGGCATCTGTGTGTAAGGTGCAATGCGACCCACTTCGAGCCATTATCACAGACACGTCGAGTTAGTATAGAAGCGGTAGATACGGAAGCAGGTGTCTGACCTCCTGGCAGCCGCTCTGGGCGGCGTGGTGAAGGGCGGATCTGCCCGTGCGGTCGGCCATGTTCACACTGCTGATGTGGGAGAGCAGGGCTTCGGTGCAGCGCATGGCTCGGTTTGCTGAAGCGATGTGCAACGCCGTCTGCCAGAACTTATCCCTCGCCGTCACGTCGGCCCCTTTTCGCAACAGCAGCACCACCGCCCTCTGGGTTAACAAGTGGATAAAATGAACAACAATAAGAGTACGAGTTGTGTTGTGTCCAGTAAACAATTAGACATTAATCTGTTGACGATGTTGATTTAAATGACTCACCTCGTTCCTGGAGGCTGCTGCTCGGTGCAACGGTGTCAGCCACATGTGGTCCTTCGCGTTGACATTTGCACCTAAGGAATAAAAATACAACGAGCAGGATGATACTGGAATGATATATTCATGTACACGGACCAGCTTGTAGAAATATTAGTCGAATAATCACCTGCTGTGATGAGGAGGTCCATGATATGGACGTCCCCCAACCAAGCGGCAGCATGCAGAGGTGTGCGTCGCTCCTGGTCCTTAAAAACACACACACACAACCTGTTAATCTTTATGAAGGAAAACACCTTCTGTGTCCCCTTTTAACCTTATTCACTTCACTGTGAAGTGGCTGAAATGACGATAAAAGCTTCTTGACTTGACTGTGAAGATTCTGCTGAGCATGACTGGCACTGATTAACCCTGAGGAGGCTCAGCAGATTAATAAGGGAGTACCTTAACACTTGAACACAATCGAGGTTTGATATTCGCTGTTCTTTTTTGATGTAGATAAAACTGTGTGACTACAAAGATGATGACTTGGAACACGCACTGTATAAACAAACGTATGTTGACTCCTGACCATTGTACTTATATTTGGTTCGTCCCCAAATGACTGGAAGAATATAATAGTCTAGAACGTCTTGCATGCTGTAGCTTTACAATTTCCCTTCGCTGAAACCAAGAGGCATAAACAATGTTCCAGCATAAAACTCCCCTGTGCATCTCCATGACGACGTGGTGTGTTATGATTGGAGTGAAAGAACACAGAGTCCTGACTCCGACTCAACCCCACTGAACACCTCGGAGATGAATCCTCGAGTGACCTCACTAAAGCTTTCCCAGCGCAGCGGAGGTCATTAGAACAAAAAGGAAGGACTAACTCTGGAACGGGATGGTCGGGTGTACGCAAACGTTTAGTTATGACAGTGTATTAACTCCAATTTGTAAATACGTGTCAATTTAAAAGCACTGAGGTGGTCAGTTAAAGTCCTCATTAGCATATTGCAAGTATTCCATGGTACAAAAACACAAAGCATTAGAATCAGACTGCTATCACGGAGGCTTTGATGTTCTCTTATTTTACTGCTGTATCATTTTTATAGACGACGTGGTTGTGTGCAATGTTGCACAGTTTTCCTCTTTGTATACGGTCAGGTGTCGCTCACTCTGCATTCCAATGTTAGTTTAGAATCAGGTACAAATGTCAGCTTTGAATCACATTCAAAATATTCATCAACGTATCTTTCTCACTATTCCAATCCCTAGATTAAACAGTGTCCCAGCTTTCATTGTGAAAAAAAAAAGAAAACATACCAGTGCATTGACTTCATCTTTCTTGTGCAAATATAACTGAACTTCATCTGCATTCCGATTAAATATGGCCTGGACCAGAGGTGGCTGAGGGACACAAAGAAGGAAATGGTTAGAAATACAATGATTTACGCTGCATAAATAAACACGATGCAAAACCTTCACAGAACGCATGACGCTGAGACAGTACACGCCCTGATTCAAGGTCATAAATCACGTGATGCGCCGTTTCCAACCAGGAGATGATTCCCCCCCATCAGCATGTGAAAAAAGTGACTATCCTGTATAGTTACTAATAAAGCTGCGTAATGTCTGGAGTTTACTTCCTGTTATCTCTATAGTTACCGTTTGTGTTATAGTTATAACTGCCTCATCCCCACAACACAGCTTGTCATATTACTGAGAAACAGAAAGGTGCAAAGGCCTCGTCTTGAAAACTCTTCATTTTTATAATTCACAGTTTTTAACTTATAACCTTTTTTGTTAAATAAGGGTACAACAGTAGTGTAGTACTGAGTAGAGCAGTATTTAGTATTACTGAATAGCAGTGCAGTGCTAAGCAGCAATGAGCTACTGAATTGTGTAGTGCTGAGAATGGGCAGCGTTAGATTACACAGTAGCGCCTAGTGGTGTGGTACTGAACCGTGTAGCGCCTAGTGGTGTGGTACTGAACCGTGTAGCGCCTAGTGGTGTGGTACTGAACCGTGTAGCGCCTAGTGGTGTGGTACTGAACCGTGTAGCGCCTAGTGGTGTGGTACTGAACCGTGTAGCGCCTAGTGGTGTGGTACTGAACCGTGTAGCGCCTAGTGGTGTGGTACTGAACCGTGTAGCGCCTAGTGGTGTGGTACTGAACCGTGTAGCGCCTAGTGGTGTGGTACTGAACCGTGTAGCGCCTAGTGGTGTGGTACTGAACCGTGTAGCGCCTAGTGGTGTGGTACTGAACCGTGTAGCGCCTAGTGGTGTGGTACTGAACCGTGTAGCGCCTAGTGGTGTGGTACTGAACCGTGTAGCGCCTAGTGGTGTGGTACTGACCCGTGTAGCGCCTAGTGGTGTGGTACTGAACCGTGTAGCGCCTAGTGGTGTGGTACTGAACCGTGTAGCGCCTAGTGGTGTGGTACTGAACCGTGTAGCGCCTAGTGGTGTGGTACTGAACCGTGTAGCGCCTAGTGGTGTGGTACTGAACCGTGTAGCGCCTAGTGGTGTGGTACTGAACCGTGTAGCGCCTAGTGGTGTGGTACTGAACCGTGTAGCGCCTAGTGGTGTGGTACTGAACCGTGTAGCGCCTAGTGGTGTGGTACTGAACCGTGTAGCGCCTAGTGGTGTGGTACTGAACCGTGTAGCGCCTAGTGGTGTGGTACTGAACCGTGTAGCGCCTAGTGGTGTGGTACTGAACCGTGTAGCGCCTAGTGGTGTGGTACTGAACCGTGTAGCGCCTAGTGGTGTGGTACTGAACCGTGTAGCGCCTAGTGGTGTGGTACTGAACCGTGTAGCGCCTAGTGGTGTGGTACTGAACCGTGTAGCGCCTAGTGGTGTGGTACTGAACCGTGTAGCGCCTAGTGGTGTGGTACTGAACCGTGTAGCGCCTAGTGGTGTGGTACTGAACCGTGTAGCGCCTAGTGGTGTGGTACTGAACCGAAGAACTGAGGTTCAGCTCGGTGAACCGAGGTTCAGCTCGGTGTTTCCGAGCTAACGTGCATATGTTGTGGCATCCATTTTCTGCGTGCCTGTGTGTGTTTTTGCATCGCAGCCTGTTGGGGCTCCTGTAAGACAAGGCACCTTGGGTCCCCGTGTTGCCCATGCATTTCCATTCAGGGTGTATTCCCACCTCACCCCAGCCTTTGCAGGATAGGCGCCAGATACACCACAACCCTAACCAGATCATGCTCAATAAAACGCTAAATAAACGGCTTGGTTATGTGAAATTTTAATGCTCGTGCTCTGTAGGAAGTCCAAGTGAACGAGCTGTTACTATGGAAAACGCGTATAACGCGTTATAACCAGAGTTAGTAACGGTAGCCGGAAATTCTGTCACAGCTGCTGTTATACCAAAAAAAACAAAAAAACAAAAACGATGGGGATTAAACAGCACTAGGTGAAATAATTCTGAATCAGTTCAGATGAACGAAGCTAGATTATGACAGCAGTTACATAACAGTAATACTATAATAAACACACACAACACGCCCAGTGAATAACACGAATTTATATTCATACGTCCTGAAACAAATTATTATTGTTATTCTTAATACACACAAAGCAGTAATTGAAAAATATATATTATGTATATATTTCTTTTATTTGCTAAAACAAATTCAGGCAGAAAGAAAATACCCAATACGTCGGGTTGGGTTCAGGTTAGCAAAGCTAGCAACCGGCTAACGTCCGCGCTCAACAACCCAACAAACATTTTAACGTCGCTGTAATATTCTGTTAAATTATTTAAACACATCACATCTTCTGTGTCTGAAAATAAGACAGATATAATGACTTAACCAAGCCGAGTGAAAGCTGCAGGAACCGGAACAGTAAAGCGTAAACAATCGTAGCTTTTAGCATGTATGCTAAGCTAACCTATGCTAAGCTAACTGCAGGTTACTGGCGCATTTACCTGGTCAGAAATGTTTAACAGCACCATCTCCCAGTGCCAGTGAGGGACGAAGCTCCCTCATTAGGATAGACGACACTCTTGTATAAACAGCACTAGACAGACTGAGATTAAACAAATGAAAGACAGAAAACGAAAATAGACAGAAACACCGGAGGGAGAAAATAAAACTCGTAATGGCTACCGAAGTTCTTCTTCTTCTCTTTTCTTTATATGGGGGACGTTGCGTGCGACGACGTAATGTATAAGTCACAGCGCCATCTGGTTTCAAGGAAGGTTTGAACGTTTTCGCTTGTAGGATATTTAGATTTACATTTACATTTGCAGCATTTGGCAGACGCCCTTATCCAGGGCGACGTACATAAGTGCTTAAATCTCTAACATTGAATACATTAATGCTGCTCACTAGGTTACATACTTAAGATACCATGAGTTTAAAACATTAAGGGTAAAAAGTATACGTACACGTGAGTTGCCATAAGCTTGCAAGCACACAATTGTCTAAAACGCTGCACCGTTAAGATTTCCTATCTCTTAATGTGCACCATTAAGATTTTCCTCGTCTGTATGCCACACCATTAAGATGTCCCTTCTCTGTATGCTGCACCATTAAGATGTCCCTTCTCTGTATGCTGCACCATTAAGATTTCCCTTCTCTGTATGCTGCACCATTAAGATGTCCCTTCTCTGTATGCCGCACCATTAAGATGTCCCTTCTCTGTATGCTGCACCATTAAGATGTCCCTTCTCTGTATGCTGCACCATTAAGATTTCCCTTCTCTGTATGCTGCACCATTAAGATGTCCCTTCTCTGTATGCCACACCATTAAGATGTCCCTTCTCTGTATGCCACACCATTAAGATGTCCCTTCTCTGTATGCTGCACCATTAAGATGTCCCTTCTCTGTATGCTGCACCATTAAGATGTCCCTTCTCTGTATGCCACACCATTAAGATGTCCCTTCTCTGTATGCCACACCATTAAGATGTCCCTTCTCTGTATGCTGCACCATTAAGATGTCCCTTCTCTGTATGCTGCACCATTAAGATGTCCCTTCTCTGTATGCCACACCATTAAGATGTCCCTTCTCTGTATGCCACACCATTAAGATGTCCCTTCTCTGTATGCCACACCATTAAGATGTCCCTTCTCTGTATGCCACACCATTAAGATGTCCCTTCTCTGTATGCCGCACCATTAAGATGTCCCTTCTCTGTATGCCGCACCATTAAGATTTCCCTTCTCTGTATGCTGCACCATTAAGATGTCCCTTCTCTGTATGCTGCACCATTAAGATGTCCCTTCTCTGTATGCCGCACCATTAAGATGTCCCTTCTCTGTATGCTGTACCATTAAGATGTCCCTTCTCTGTATGCTGCACCATTAAGATGTCCCTTCTCTGTATGCTGCACCATTAAGATGTCCCTTCTCTGTATGCTGCACCATTAAGATGTCCCTTCTCTGTATGCTGCACCATTAAGATGTCCCTTCTCTGTATGCTGCACCATTAAGATGTCCCTTCTCTGTATGCTGCACCATTAAGATGTCCCTTCTCTGTATGCCGCACCATTAAGATGTCCCTTCTCTGTATGCTGCACCATTAAGATGTCCCTTCTCTGTATGCCGCACCATTAAGATTTCCCTTCTCTGTATGCTGCACCATTAAGATTTCCCTTCTCTGTATGCTGCACCATTAAGATGTCCCTTCTCTGTATGCCGCACCATTAAGATTTCCCTTCTCTGTATGCTGCACCATTAAGATGTCCCTTCTCTGTATGCTGCACCATTAAGATGTCCTTCTCTGTATGCTGCACCATTAAGATTTCCCTTCTCTGTATGCTGCACCATTAAGATTTCCCTTCTCTGTATGCTGCACCATTAAGATGTCCCTTCTCTGTATGCCGCACCATTAAGATGTCCCTTCTCTGTATGCTGCACCATTAAGATGTCCCTTCTCTGTATGCTGCACCATTAAGATTTCCCTTCTCTGTATGCTGCACCTTTAAGATTTCCCTTCTCTGTATGCTGCACCTTTAAGATGTCCCTTCTCTGTATGCTGCACCATTAAGATGTCCCTTCTCTGTATGCCGCACCATTAAGATGTCCCTTCTCTGTATGCCGCACCATTAAGATGTCCCTTCTCTGTATGCCGCACCATTAAGATGTCCCTTCTCTGTATGCTGCACCATTAAGATGTCCCTTCTCTGTATGCCACACCATTAAGATGTCCCTTCTCTGTATGCTGCACCATTAAGATGTCCCTTCTCTGTATGCTGCACCATTAAGATGTCCCTTCTCTGTATGCTGCACCATTAAGATGTCCCTTCTCTGTATGCTGCACCATTAAGATGTCCCTTCTCTGTATGCCGCACCATTAAGATGTCCCTTCTCTGTATGCCGCACCATTAAGATGTCCCTTCTCTGTATGCCGCACCATTAAGATGTCCCTTCTCTGTATGCTGCACCATTAAGATGTCCCTTCTCCGTATGCTGCACCATTAAGATGTCCCTTCTCTGTATGCCGCACCATTAAGATGTCCCTTCTCTGTATGCTGCACCATTAAGATGTCCCTTCTCTGTATGCTGCACCATTAAGATGTCCCTTCTCTGTATGCCGCACCATTAAGATGTCCCTTCTCTGTATGCCGCACCATTAAGATGTCCCTTCTCTGTATGCCACACCATTAAGATGTCCCTTCTCTGTATGCCGTACCATTAAGATGTCCCTTCTCTGTATGCCGCACCATTAAGATGTCCCTTCTCTGTATGCTGCACCATTAAGATGTCCCTTCTCTGTATGCTGCACCATTAAGATGTCCCTTCTCTGTATGCTGCACCATTAAGATGTCCCTTCTCTGTATGCTGCACCATTAAGATGTCCCTTCTCTGTATGCTGCACCATTAAGATGTCCCTTCTCTGTATGCCGCACCATTAAGATGTCCCTTCTCTGTATGCCACACCATTAAGATGTCCCTTCTCTGTATGCTGCACCATTAAGATTTCCCTTCTCTGTATGCCGCACCATTAAGATGTCCCTTCTCTGTATGCCGCACCATTAAGATTTCCCTTCTCTGTATGCTGCACCATTAAGATGTCCCTTCTCTGTATGCTGCACCATTAAGATGTCCCTTCTCTGTATGCCACACCATTAAGATGTCCCTTCTCTGTATGCCGCACCATTAAGATGTCCCTTCTCTGTATGCTGCACCATTAAGATGTCCCTTCTCTGTATGCCACACCATTAAGATGTCCCTTCTCTGTATGCTGCACCATTAAGATTTCCCTTCTCTGTATGCCACACCATTAAGATTTCCCTTCTCTGTATGCTGCACCATTAAGATGTCCCTTCTCTGTATGCCGCACCATTAAGATGTCCCTTCTCTGTATGCTGCACCATTAAGATGTCCCTTCTCTGTATGCTGCACCATTAAGATGTCCCTTCTCTGTATGCTGCACCATTAAGATGTCCCTTCTCTGTATGCCGCACCATTAAGATGTCCCTTCTCTGTATGCCACACCATTAAGATGTCCCTTCTCTGTATGCTGCACCATTAAGATGTCCCTTCTCTGTATGCTGCACCATTAAGATGTCCCTTCTCTGTATGCTGCACCATTAAGATGTCCCTTCTCTGTATGCTGCACCATTAAGATGTCCCTTCTCTGTATGCCGCACCATTAAGATGTCCCTTCTCTGTATGCCGCACCATTAAGATGTCCCTTCTCTGTATGCCACACCATTAAGATGTCCCTTCTCTGTATGCCACACCATTAAGATGTCCCTTCTCTGTATGCCACACCATTAAGATGTCCCTTCTCTGTATGCTGCACCATTAAGATGTCCCTTCTCTGTATGCTGCACCATTAAGATGTCCCTTCTCTGTATGCTGCACCATTAAGATTTCCCTTCTCTGTATGCCGCACCATTAAGATGTCCCTTCTCTGTATGCCACACCATTAAGATGTCCCTTCTCTGTATGCTGCACCATTAAGATGTCCCTTCTCTGTATGCTGCACCATTAAGATGTCCCTTCTCTGTATGCCACACCATTAAGATGTCCCTTCTCTGTATGCTGTACCATTAAGATGTCCCTTCTCTGTATGCTGCACCATTAAGATGTCCCTTCTCTGTATGCTGCACCATTAAGATGTCCCTTCTCTGTATGCTGCACCATTAAGATGTCCCTTCTCTGTATGCCACACCATTAAGATGTCCCTTCTCTGTATGCCACACCATTAAGATGTCCCTTCTCTGTATGCCGCACCATTAAGATGTCCCTTCTCTGTATGCTGCACCATTAAGATGTCCCTTCTCTGTATGCCGCACCATTAAGATTTCCCTTCTCTGTATGCTGCACCATTAAGATTTCCCTTCTCTGTATGCTGCACCATTAAGATGTCCCTTCTCTGTATGCCGCACCATTAAGATGTCCCTTCTCTGTATGCTGCACCATTAAGATGTCCCTTCTCTGTATGCTGCACCATTAAGATTTCCCTTCTCTGTATGCTGCACCATTAAGATGTCCCTTCTCTGTATGCTGCACCATTAAGATGTCCCTTCTCTGTATGCCGCACCATTAAGATTTCCCTTCTCTGTATGCCACACCATTAAGATGTCCCTTCTCTGTATGCCACACCATTAAGATGTCCCTTCTCTGTATGCTGTACCATTAAGATGTCCCTTCTCTGTATGCTGCACCTTTAAGATTTCCCTTCTCTGTATGCCACACCATTAAGATGTCCCTTCTCTGTATGCTGCACCATTAAGATGTCCCTTCTCTGTATGCCACACCATTAAGATGTCCCTTCTCTGTATGCTGTACCATTAAGATGTCCCTTCTCTGTATGCTGCACCATTAAGATGTCCCTTCTCTGTATGCTGCACCATTAAGATGTCCCTTCTCTGTATGCTGCACCATTAAGATGTCCCTTCTCTGTATGCCACACCATTAAGATGTCCCTTCTCTGTATGCCACACCATTAAGATGTCCCTTCTCTGTATGCTGTACCATTAAGATGTCCCTTCTCTGTATGCTGCACCTTTAAGATTTCCCTTCTCTGTATGCCACACCATTAAGATGTCCCTTCTCTGTATGCTGCACCAT
Source organism: Tachysurus fulvidraco (assembly GCF_022655615.1). Classification (NCBI taxonomy): domain Eukaryota; kingdom Metazoa; phylum Chordata; class Actinopteri; order Siluriformes; family Bagridae; genus Tachysurus; species Tachysurus fulvidraco. Next base: position 18,452,447 of record NC_062540.1, read on the forward strand.
TAAGATGTCCCTTCTCTGTATGCCACACCATTAAGATGTCCCTTCTCTGTATGCTGTACCATTAAGATGTCCCTTCTCTGTATGCTGCACCATTAAGATGTCCCTTCTCTGTATGCTGCACCATTAAGATGTCCCTTCTCTGTATGCTGCACCATTAAGATTTCCCTTCTCTGTATGCTGCACCATTAAGATGTCCCTTCTCTGTATGCTGCACCATTAAGATTTCCCTTCTCTGTATGCTGCACCATTAAGATTTCCCTTCTCTGTATGCTGCACCTTTAAGATTTCCCTTCTCTGGAAGAAAAGAGCTCCAATATCTAGTGGAAGACAAAGAGGGATGTTCAGGTGTGTACAAACCTATATTATAGAACCTATATTATAAGAAAGAAAGAAAAAAGAAAGCGAAAGAAAGAAAGATAAAGATAAAGAAAGATATATTTTTGTGTGATCTGTCTAGAAGAATCCTGATAAACAAAGTTAAACTTTTTGATCATTTAATCAGTTTAATTAAAGGCAGCAGCAGAAATGTGACCAATTAAAACGCGTTTAATTACAGTGACGTTCATGAAGCGTTCATGAAGCGTCACTGACCGTCTGATGGGCGTGTTTTAGGCGACGTCCCAAACCGCACACTACAGCACTAAATAGTATGCACTAGTTTCTCGTTGCCATAGTGCCGTCGCCATAGTATCTATCGTGTCGTCACTCTTTAGTACGGAAATGCGCGGTTTGGGACGGAGCCTTAGATTCGTTTATGGTTGACGCTTAATGTTTTTACAGCAGGTTGTTTTTATTATTCCACAAAATGAGCGGCGATAAAGCTAAGAATATCAGCGCGATCCCTATAGACGGGTTCAGCAATGTTCGGATTACATCAACGTGGACGTTTCTACAGTCTGTAAGAGCCACAGTTTAATATTAGCTCAGAATTAGCTGTTAGCCGTTAGCCTTTAGCTGCTAGTTCGATGTTGTAACTGGTGGTGGTTTATTCATTCTGAAAATCTGTTACATTGTAATGAATAAATTGTGTCTCTAAATTGTTGTTCTCTCTCTCTCTCTCTCTCTCTATCTCTCTCTCACACACGCTTTCACTCTCTGACTGTCTCTCTTGTCTGTCTGTCTGGCTCTCTCTCTCTCTCTCTCTCTCTCTCTCTGACTGTCTCTCTCTCTCTCTCTCTCTCTCTGACTGTCTCTTTCTGTCTGTCTGTCTGTCTCTCTCTCTCTCTCTCTCTCCCTGACTGTCTCTTTCTGTCTGTCTGTCTGTCTCTCTCTCTCTCTCTCTTTCTGACTGTCTCTTTCTCTCTCTCTCTCTCTCTCTCTCTCTCTCTCTCTCTCTCTGACTCTCTCTGACTGTCTGTTTGCCTCTCTCCCCATCTCTCTTTCCCTCCCGCTGTCCCTCTCTCGCTGTCCCTCTCTCTGCTCTCTCTCTCTCTGTCTGTCTTTCTCTCTTTCTGTCTCCCCCCATCCCTCCCTCTCTATCCCTCTCTCTCCGTCCCTCTCTTCCTCCACACAGATCCAGTGGTCTGAGCCGTGGCTTATCGGCCTGATTTCTTTTCATATTCTGTGTTTTGCTTTTACTGTCCTTACCTGCAGGTACTACAGACTCCAGATCTTCCACTTCCTCCTGATGAGTGAGTTATTTCACTTTGACTGAAATACATTTAAAAGCAGTGAAAGTTTGGGTGAGGAAGAAAGTAACAAACATTTTTTTCCACATCCTCAGTTACAATGGTGTACAGTGCAGAATATGTGAACGAGATAGCAGCTATGAACTGGAGGTAAGATTTTCTTCTATCCTTTAGATTTAAACACCGTTTCCTTTCTGCAGTTGTATCTGAATTATAATTTTACATTTTTTCAGATCGTTTGCCAAGTTTCAGTACTTTGACTCCAAGGGGATGTTCATATCATTGGTGTATTCTTTACCACTCCTGTTCAACACTATCGTTATCGTGGTAAGATTTGACAAACAGAGGCCACACCTCCTTTACTGAGACTGACAAACAGAGGCCACACCTCCTTTACTGAGACTGACACACAGAGGCCACGCCTGGCATTCACTGACACTGGCAGTCACACGGTCCACACCTCCGTCACTGGCAGTCACACGGTCCACACCTCCGTCACTGGCAGTCACACGGTCCACACCTGCGTCACTGGCAGTCACACGGTCCACACCTCCGTCACTGGCAGTCACACGGTCCACACCTCCGTCACTGGCAGTCACACGGTCCACACCTCCGTCACTGGCAGTCACTGGCAGTCACACGGTCCACACCTCCGTCACTGACAGTCACACGGTCCACACCTCCGTCACTGACAGTCACACGGTCCACACCTCCGTCACTGACAGTCACACGGTCCACACCTCCGTCACTGACAGTCACACGGTCCACACCTCCGTCACTGACAGTCACACGGTCCACACCCCCGTCACTGACAGTCACACGGTCCACACCTCCGTCACTGACAGTCACACGGTCCACACCTCCGTCACTGACAGTCACACGGTCCACACCTCCGTCACTGACAGTCACACGGTCCACACCTCCGTCACTGACAGTCACACGGTCCACACCTCCGTCACTGACAGTCACACGGTCCACACCTCCGTCACTGACAGTCACACGGTCCACACCTCCGTCACTGACAGTCACACGGTCCACACCTCCGTCACTGGTGCTGAGGCAATGTACATACCATTGTTGTTTTTAACATCTATAGATATCGTGGTAGATTTAAAAAAAAAAAATTTTTGCTATAAAGATTTAGTTTTATGAGTTACAATCAGAACAGAAGTGATTTTCATAAGTTTGCTGCACTTGTTTCAGGCCGTGTGGGTGAGGAGGACATTTGCGACCATGACAGAGCTGAAGACGCTGCAGCTAAAGAGAAAAGCTGCAAGAGAAAGCGCCAAGAAATCCCAGTAGACAGAGAACATCATGGACTGAATTATCTCCCAATAAAGTGTCCCGAGATACTAAAACTCAGCAGGTGACATCCTTCTGAGTCTGAACTCATCCGTTGGTGTTAAAAGAAAGCTGATGGATCATTCCATGTCCTCAGGAGTAATGTTTGTCTAAAACCCCACACACACCTGGAGCCCAATGTTGTAGCTACTATTCAAGTGGACTGATGGATAGAGAAAAGCTCTAATTGCCATTCATTACTCTTAAAACCCAGATGACCTTTTTTTCCAAACTGCTATTTGCATGTAAAAATTTAAATACAGTATATAAATATCATTTGTACAATAAATCGATTTCATTTTATGCTGAATATGGCTGGGTTTAAAACTCCTTCCTGAAGAGGGCGACACTGCATCAATATTTTATCACATAAAACAGGATTAATGGTCATCCCAAAAAAAAAAAAAAAAAAAGAGTTTGATGGAATGAATTTCTCCTCACCCCAAATACATGCACAATAAATGCCAAGACTTTTTTGTGGTGTCAATGATTTAAATTTTGCTGTTTGTTCGGTGCAAGTCATGATTTTGCGCCCACAGATTCGAACGCAACATAAGTCAAAGTCTGTGAGATTTGCTGGTAGGAGATTAAAAGAAGGATCCTGTGCTGGAATTTTGCCAGGTTGAGTACTTTTGTTTAAAAAAAAACAAAACATAAAAAACCCATAAAAACTGCAAGATGTATCTCAAATTTTTCAAGCAAAATAAATAAATAAATAAAGCATTTTCAGCTGCAGCAGTCAAAACGCATCAATGATGTTATTTTATTATTCGTGTACTTTTTATAATATAACATATTTATTTAGGTGTTATATTATGTACTGTTTTACTTTAAAAAAAAAAATATATATATATATATATATATATATATATATATTTTAAATTCTCATTTTCATTCATTTATGCCCACATTTTAATTGTCACCTCTAGAGGAAATATTTTCTAGTATTCTGGAAAAAAAAATGCTTCATGTGCACCACAATCACAAAAAAAAAAAAAAATGCAACATTTTGGAGTAACTGATCGATGTTTCACTGATTTGTGCATTAATTCATTTCGCAATTATGGTGGAAAAGCTTTCACTTATTTTCTAGAGTTATTTCCGCCCCTAGTGGTCATAAATGGGAATTGCAACAAGGGCTAATTGAGGTCCAATGGGACACGGATCATGCTGCCCCATGAACAGCTGAGTAGCTTCAGACAGCATTGTGATAATTTGTTTAAAAAGCAAATAGGGACAATAAAACAAATCTCTGGCAAGATTATATGATCTCTGAATTAAATCTATGGGAGAGGGAAATGTGGATTGAAGAGAGAGTAAAATCTGTAAATCAGACAAGAACGTGCACCATGGAGACCTTGTTTCTCACAGACAGGCTGAGAAAATAAATAAATAAATAAAATCCATCTCCATTTCTCAGTGCCTGAAGACTTTTGTGTGGTTTTTGAAATGTTTGGGTCGTGATTGTTCCCTGAAACCGTCAGCCCTGGTTAATGAGATCGACACTTTAGGAAACACACCTGCTGTGGGCCAAAAATCCACTTGATATTAACCTATATTGTAAGTCAAGTGTGAAAGCCACCCGACTTGAGCTTGTTTAAAGCTCGTTCATCACGTACAGTTCTGGATCCATCCCGCTCCAGCTGGAAGCTATTAGCTTATCTGCTTGCCATATACTATGTGTTCTATGTATCCAACATGTCCGACATGTCCAAGCTGGGATGATGTGCAATCAGTTCTGGACCTGTCAGTGCTAGCAGCTTCGATGTTTCGATCCAAATCGGACAAAGTCCGGAGGCTGTAGCGGAGTTGGGATTTGGCCAGGTGTGTGTGTGAAAAAGTGTGTGTGATGTGTGTGATGTTTCAGTGATTGATGTTGCCGAGTCGTGCCAGACGAAGTGCTCTGGGATCAGGGGTTAATGCAGGTGTTCTGTGGAGGCGTGAAGGTTTATTATTCACAGAAACCTAAAGAATAAAGATGACATTTTTAACTGAAATGACAATCTTTAGATCATTCGACATTTTATAATATAGCACGTTGTGGTGAATTCTCGATTCTGACGAGTCGTCGATTCGTTACCAGGTTTGTTCGCTCGTTCTAACACGGTATTGTTACTATAGTTCCACAGAGACTTGAAGGATTTAAAGGTGCTTTAGTCAAATTTATTTAATTCCTAACTTCAATCACGAATCTTCGTGAACAGGTTTGGGAGTCATTTAAATACTGAACCTATCAAATTGTTAGAGATGTATTCATCAAGGGGACACGGTGGCTTAGTGGTTAGCACGTTCGCCTCACACCTCCAGCGTTGGGGGTTCGATTCCCGCCTCCGCCTTGTGTGTGTGGAGTTTGCATGTTCTCCCCGTGCCTCGGGGGTTTCCTCCGGGTACTCCGGTTTCCTCCCCCGGTCCAAAGACATGCATGGTAGGTTGATTGGCATCTCTGGAAATTGTCCGTAGTGTGTGAGTGAATGAGAGTGTGTGTGTGTGCCCTGTGATGGGTTGGCACTCCGTCCAAGGTGTATCCTGCCTCGATGCCCGATGACGCCTGAGATAGGCACAGGCTCCCCGTGACCCGAGAAGTTTTTATAAGCTGTAGAAAATGAATGAATGAATGTATTCTTGAAAAAGAAAATACTGTAATTGTTGACAACCCCCGAGGCACGGGGAAAACATGCAAACTTGGAATCGAACCCCCAACCCGTGAGGTGTGAACCACTAAGCCACCGTGTCCCCCATTATGAGGACGATCTGACCAAAAGACTGTACAAAATATTTTGTTCTAGTGCTTTTGTGTTCTTAGTCTGTGTTCCTAATAAAGTGTCCAGTGATTCGAGTATTGTGCTTAATGTTAGAATAGTTGCATAGTAAGAATGTCACATGGGATGGTCCCTATAATGGTGTGTATATGAGACATAATCACATGAATAAACAGAATTTAGCAAACAAATCTCTCTCTCTCTCTCTCTCTCTCTCTCTCTCTCTCTCTCTCTCTCTCTCTCTCTCTCTCTCTCTCTCTCTATTTTTCAGAATAATCTACAGCTTCCCAGCTCTCCACAGCTGCAGATCACTCTGTTTTGAAAGCTTCATCCTGGAGCTCATCCATCATCTGCAAACCGTCCACCTCACAAACTCCTGGCAGCTACTCATGCTGAGGATCTTATAAAAACAACCCGACACTCCGTCTGTCTCTGCCTTCTTTCTCATCCCTCCTTCCTGACCGATTGATTCGCATGGCTCAGTATAATTACAAGAGATAAACTACTTGTAAACATCTGCACATTATTATTAGAATAGAAGCCTGTATTTTGTCACATATACATTACAGTAGAGTGAAATTATGGTCATATCACAGCTGTGGAGGTTGGGGTCAGAGTATAGGGTCAGCCATGATATAATCCCCCCTGGAGCATAGGCTTTTAAGGGCCTCCCTCAAGGGCCCAACAGTGGTAGCTTGGCAATCCCTCAGCCAACAACCCAGAGAATTAACTGCATGAGACACCATTCATTCATTTTCTACCGCTTATCCGAAATTCTCGGGTCACGGGGAGCCTGTGCCTATCTCAGGTGTCATCGGGCATCGAGGCAGTATACACCCTGGACAGAGTACCAACCCATCACAGGGCACACACACACTATCATTCACTCACACACTCACACACTACAGACAATTTTCCAGAGATGCCAATCAACCTACCATGCATGTCTTTGGACCGGGGGAGGAAACCGGAGTACACGGAGGAAACCCCCGAGGCACGGGGAGAACATGCAAACTCCACACACACAAGGTGGAGGCGGGAATCGAACCCCCAACCCTGGAGGTGTGAGGCAAACATGCTAACCACTAAGCCATCGTGCCCCCTGTGAGACACCATTGCCTCAAAATTACACCACCCTCCTGGTGGTGCCGAGGCAGACACGTCCGGTGGCCTCACAAACGGTAGTTTAATTTGAAATGAATTGGTGATAACGACTTCCCGTTATGCCGTGTTAACCGTCCGGCATTAAAGCCACTGCTCCGCCGCATAAAACCACGTGTTCAAGCGACCGTGAATATATATATACTGTACCGTGAGCATATCAAAATATTTACAGAAGCAGAACAAACATGGAAATCGGAGACAAATCTGGAAGTAAGTTTGTACACGTTTGTGTAATTTCTCTCTCTTCCTCTGGCTCACTTTCATAAATGCTTTTACATCAGTCACCCCGAGCGTCTCGCCAATTCCTCCATCTGCAGTGATCTAAATCACGCCATGCTGTTTTACACAGAAGATCCAAATGATTCAGAATCTCGCTTCATCTTTCCATGTGTGTTCCAGCTAACATGCTTTACTGTAAGCGCATATAGTTATCGATCGTCTGCAGGGCCGAGAAGAGTGCGAGCTGCTCAGGAACAACCGGCTCTCTGATTTCCCAGCAGCCCAGGCGGTGACTGCATTCACTGAGACACTCAGAAAGGAGCAGAGTGTACTAATCTGATCCTGTGAGCGTAACCAGAGATGCCACACACACACACACACACACACACACACACTGTGCATAAGCAAGAAGACTTCCATTAGTGATTCTTCGAAAGTGACAAACACCCTTTACTTCAGCTTACGAGGTCTGTAATGATATTTCGGATGAAAATGACATAAATGCGTAGAAACAAGTAAAGTAACCGGAGCACGGTTACAGTATGTTAGTTACCCCAGTATCGCACTATCTCAGTACCTCAGCCCATGATGTAAGAGAGATTTATTAGAAAATGCAGCACAGCATCGGGGTTTATCGGAACGTACAGACCACAACGATCGTTTAAAGGAAGCGCAGTCACCTGTCCCAACTTTTCCACGCTCTAAAGCCGAGAGCACTAAATGTAAGCGACTGAAGTCATATGATATGAGTCAGACATCGTCAGGCACCTATCCAGAATCCAGAAGTAAACATGTTTAGAACTCTTTTGAAAGAGAACCAAAAAGCAGTTCATGGGTTTTGCATTTCCACCGTACCACAAGAGAAGAGGCACAAACGAGGGATACGAACGACGCTTTATCACGGTCAGGGTCGATGTGGTCTCAGCCTCAGACGTCACTCCTAAGAACCACTGACAGAACTTCTGATGAATACGGCACACAAAATTAAAACACGGTGGCTTAGTGGTTAGCATGTCCGCCTCACACCTCCACGGTTGGGGGTTCGATTCCCGCCTCCACCTTGTGTGTGTGGAGTTTGCATGTTCTCCCCGTGCCTCTGGGGTTTCCTCCGGGTACTCCGGTTTCCTCCCCTGGTCCAAAGACATGCATGGTAGGTTGATTGGCATCTCTGGAAAATTGTCCGTAGTGTGTGAGTGTGTGTGTGAATGAGAGTGTGTGTGTGCCCTGTGATGGGTTGGCACTCCGTCCAGGGTGTATCCTGCCTCGATGCCCGATGACGCCTGAGATAGGCACAATCTCCCCGTGACCCGAGAAGTTAAGATAAGCGGTAGGAAATGAATGAGTTTCAAAGTCATCATACTATTGGTCGGATTATGCAGGATTTCCAGGAGGCGTGTGTTACATTATTTTAATGGTCTGCCTGGAAACGTCGTAGCCTAATGGTTGGAGAGTTTGACTCCTAACCCTAAGGTTCTGGGTTCGCGTCTCGGGCCAGCAATACCACAACTAAGGTGCTCTTTAGCAAGGCACCGAACCCCCCCCAACTGCTCCCCGGGTTCCGCAGCACAAATGGCTGCCACTGCTCCGGGTGTGTGTTCACGGTGTGTGTGTGTGTGTTCACTGCTGTGTGTGTGCACTTTGGATGGGTTAAATACAGAGAACGAATTCTGAGTATGGATTTGTCACCGTACTTAGCCGTACGTCACGTCACTTTCACTTTCACTTTCAAAGCCGTCATGCCGCTCTACATCCCTCATGAAAGAAGAGTAGTAGGGAAGAAAAAAGCCGTCATGTTTATAGCTGTGATAACATGACGTTGAACAAAGCGAACTGTGATTGGATGCTTTACGTGTCAGTCAGACACCCTCTTGGGTGGTCCTGGGCCAATAAACGCTGTCATCGAGCCCAGACCTTCTGCCACCAGTCTGAAGCTCTGTCTACACGAGACTAGGGTGCGATGGATCAGAAGTGTCCCATATCTCCGAACCCTGGATGTGATGGAGCAGGTATGTGATGGTGCTTCTAAGCTTCAGGTGGATGAGCTACAACAGAAGATCACACCATGTTGCACTCCTATCAACCAAGAACAGGAAACTGAAGCTATCCTGTGGACAAACAGACAAACTGGACGAAGATTTTTGGCCAGTTTTCCTGAGCAGCTGTTTAAGTTTTTCTTAATAAAGTGACAGGGAAATGTTGCCTAATGTGCTTAAGATGTGAACAGTTACCATGTCACGTGGGAAAGTGACCCTGGATACAAAATGTTTGACAGCTCCGTCATGGTGTGTATATAAGACCTAACTACATTAATAAACAGAATATAGCAAACAAATTCTCTCTCATCACCATGGATAGCACACACACACACACACACACACACACACACACACGGTTATGAACAATTTAGAGTAGTCAGGTCAGTCAGTATTTGGAAGGTGGGACATCACATTGGATGATACACCAATTCCTTTTACACACACACACACACACACACACACACACACACACACACACACACACACACACACACACACACACACACACACACACACACACAAATGCTTAAGAACAATTTAGAGTAGTCAGATCAGTCAGTATGCACTATGTTCTTTTAAATACAAACACACTCGCACGCACACACACACACACACACACACACACACACACACACACACACACACACACACACACACACACACACACACTTAAGAACAATTTAGAGTAGTCAGATCAGTCAGAATGCACTATGTTCTTTTAAATACAAACACACTCGCACACACACACACACACACACACACACACACACACACACACACACACACACACACACACACACACACACACACACACGGTTATGAACAATTTAGAGTAGTCAGATCAGTCAGTATTTGGAAGGTGGGCCATCACTTTGGATGATACACCAATTCCTTTTACACACACACACACACACACACACACACACACACACACACACACACACACACACACACACACATACACACACAAATGCTTAAGAACAATTTAGAGTAGTCAGATCAGTCAGTATGCACTATGTTCTTTTAAATACAAACACACTCGCACACACACACACACACACACACACACACACACACACACACACACACACACACACACACACACACACACACACACAAATGCTTAAGAACAATTTAGAGTAGTCAAATCAGTCAGTATGCACTATGTTCTTTTAAATACAAACACACTCGCACACTCGCGCGCACACACACACACACACACACACACACACACACACACACACACACACACACACACACACAAGAAAATGTATCATCAGATCAGTAATTATTTGGGAGGTGGACCACCATACTGGATGATAACACACACACACACACACACACACACACACACACACACACACACACACACACACACACACACACACACACACACACACACATTTAGGGAAAATGTAGTGTTGGGAGGTGAAACCCAGCAGGTGAAGGTTGACAGAACTTGTGAATGCGAGGACCCCTCAGCTATGAGGTAACAATGCTACCCGCTGCGTCACTGTGCCTCAATTAGATTTTCTTTTAATAAAACTCTTTATTCCATAGCAGTTCTGGAGATCAGGGAAAGAAAGGGAATCAGACCTAAAAAAAAAAAAACAAGCAACACATGCAACCTCTGGTTTAACCAAGACATCAGAAAGCACTTGAAAATTCACAACAAGAAGTTTTACCTCTAAAGATATCGACCGACCCGACTCACTTTCCTGAAGTTCTGATTACTTCATCGCTTTTTTTCTCAGTATTCCTGAGATGACATCATTGCCATTACTCAAAGAGCACCGAACCCTGAGCTCTGAAGCCCACCGACGTCATTCAGAGGAGCTCTGTTCCTCCATCCTCTCTTTCATTCTGCTGACTCACTTACAGGGAAAATCTACCCACAATGTCAGAGACTTCATCAAAGACAAGTTTAGAAAATCCCCTGGGAGACCTCCAAAGCACGTAGTGGACTCTGAACGGCACTAAGGTTTCACCTTGTCATCGGGTGATCATGTGACTACAGCTATGATGATGTAATAGCTGCATGCTGCTAGAGAGCATCGATCCTTCTCTAATACCCGGCGTCTCCCGCATCATGCATACTGATGAGAGCAATTAATGTCAAGAGGTCTCAACTCTTCTGGTAGCTCAGAGGCTAATAAGCTGAGAATATGCATATGGTTTTCTTATACTTCTATTGTATTTATTAAAATTTCTTATACTTGTATTATTCATTCGTTCATTTTCTACCGCTTTTATCCGAACTACCTCGGGTCACGGGGAGCCTGTGCCTATCTCAGGCGTCATCGGGCATCGAGGCAGGATACACCCTGGACGGAGTGCTGACCCATCGCAGGGCACACACACTCTCTCATTCACTCACACACACACACACACACACACTACGGACAATTTTCCAGAGATGCCAATCAACCTACCATGCATGTCTTTGGACCGGGGGAGGAAACCGGAGTACCCGGAGGAAACCCCCGAGGCACTGGGAGAACATGCAAACTCCACACACACAAGGTGGAGGCGGGAATCGAACCCCCAACCCTGTGAGGCGAACATGCTAACCACTAAGCCACCGTGCCCTTTAAAACATGTGAAATGTAAACAGTTTTGAGGGGAAAAAAATATAAATCTTAAAAACATATACCGTATGATATCTATACAATTTAGAATAAATAAATATAATATGAAGTAAAATGAAGAAACATGGAGTGAACTGTAAAGCAGTAGCTGTAAAAGTCTTGTTAAGCACTTAGCTTTGTAGCAGCGGTATGCAGACAGCGATACGCAGGGAATATACAGAGCATCAGGACCATTAACTCACAAACCTTTACAAATAATTTACAGAGAAAAAAATCATTTCATCTGACAAGCATATAATTCAAACATATGCTGTTGCACGAAAAGCAGTTGAAAAAGACGCATTTTCCGAGGAAAGAATTTGTTGACTGATTTCCAGTTAGTTCTTCTATGAGTCGCTCTGTGAGTCGCTCTGTGAATCGCTCTGTGAGTCGCTCTGTGAATCGCTCTGTGAGTCGCTCTGTGAATTGCTCTGTGAGTCGCTCTGTGAATCGCTCTGTGAGTTGCTTTGCGAGTCGCTCTGTGAGTCACTCTGTGAGTCGCTCTGTGAATCGCTCTGTGAGTCGCTCTGTGAGTCGCTCTGTGAGTCACTCTGTGAATCGCTCTGTGAGTCGCTCTGTGAATCGCTCTGTGAGTCGCTCTGTGAATCACTCTGTGAGTTGCTTTGCGAGTCGCTCTGTGAGTCGCTCTGTGAATCGCTTTGTGAGTCACTCTGTGAATCGCTTTGTGAGTCGCTCTGTGAGTCGCTCTGTGAGTCGCTCTGTGAGTCCCTCTGTGAATCGCTCTGTGAGTCGCTCTGTGAGTCGCTCTGTGAATCGCTCTGTGAGTCGCTCTGTGAGTTGCTCTGTGAGTTGCTCTGTGAGTCGCTTTGGTTAACAACGTCTGCCAAATCCTGTAGCTATTTTTAGATGTTTTAATGAATTTTAATGTTTGATTTTATACTCGCAGGTTTGCTAGCTGCAGTGCTATCAAGAAGGACTAGCTAGTAATGGAACTAGCGATGACTAAACGGATAGAAATATGGCTTAAAAAAAGGATACTGATGTCTTAATGAGATCCAGCGGTGGTCTCACATCTGCACCAAATCTACATTACTATAACCGTTATCATCTCAGTGGTGACAGTACTGAAAAACTTCCAAAGAAACGTATGCTCCTTAAAGCAGAAAAAAAAATCAAAGCATTCCAAAAATGCCCCCCCCCCATCACCACCCTCAATTTCCTCATTTGTATTGTTTTCTGGATTAAAGATGTTGAAGATCATTTATTGTCGACCGAACCGAGAAGCAAAAGTTTGTGAACCCTTTGAAGTTATCCGCGTTTGTAGATTGACGGCTCCTAGAACAGCTCGATCGTTATCTAATCTGCGTTCTCTTCATCATCATCTAACAGCAGGTCAAGCACGAGGGTCAACAAAACACGTCCGATGAAGAGATTGATCCGTCTCCGACCTCAGATTAGATATTAGAGGCTCGAGAAATATTTGTCCGTTGGTGACCTTAGATGTTTTAAAGCAGCGGTTTAATATAGACGTAACTAATCTTTGATTTGTGAAGCCTTTTTTATCAACACACTGGTATTCCAATCCACCCACTGGAATGGAAATGGACTTACGGGTCATATTCGATCAGTATCTTCTTCTTTCGGCTGCTCCGTGTTCGGAGACACGACAGCAGATCATGTGGTCCACATGTTACACTTGGCACAGGTTTTTATTGCTGGATGCCCTTCCTGAAACAACCCTCTCATTTTATCTGGGCTTGTGTCTGGCACTGAGAATTAGCTCTTCGGTGGCTGGGTTAGTTCCCTGCCCGGGAATAGAACCTGGGCCACTGCAATGAGAGCACGAGATCCTGCTGCTGGACCACCAGGAGGTCATGTAAAAACAGCTGCTTATGAACAAGCACTTGGGGTGTCTCAGAAAGCAGACATGGGTTTGGTCTCATTTTATTTGAAGATGAAAAACGTTTTTTGTTTATTGGGACTTTTTATGAATATGTTGCTCGTAGTATTCTAGAGAAAAGCAGAAATACAGATGAAATACTACAAATTCTAACTCCTGTGTGTCTACTTTCATATGAGCTTCACATTAAACACTACTGTGAAGTGGGACATGACAAAGACGTTCAATCGTCGACATGCGTAGACACAAAGTCTTTCTTTTATAAAGGAGGTGATGACTGAAGATCATTTCAGAGAGTTCATGTTTAGGGCTGAAAATAGAATCATAATATAACTTTTAAATAAAGTGAAATGCTGAGAGTTAAATCAACTAGGATCTTGTAACTCAAAACGATGATCCTTTGAGGGTCTCTAAAGGTCCTGTGCTGCCTGTGATGATTTGATCACTTGACAGCTAATCCATCTCCTCTCCTCTCCTCTCCTCTCCTCTCCTCTCCTCTCCTCTCCTCTCTTCTCCTCTCCTCTCCTCTCCCCTCCTCTCCTCTCTTCTCCTCTCCTCTCCTCTCCTCTCCTCTCCTCTCCTCTCCTCTCCTCTCTTCTCCTCTCCTCTCCTCTCCTCTCCTCTCCATTTCTCTTCTCTCCTCTCCTCTCCTCTCCTCTCCTCTCCCTCGCTCCTCCTCCTCTCCTTTCTCTCCTCTTCCTCTCCTCTCCTCTCCCTCCCTCTCCTCTCCTCTCCTCTCCTCTTCTCTCCTCTCCTCTCCTCTCCTCTCCTCTCCCCTCCTCTCTCCTCTCCTCTCTCTCTCACCTATACGTCTCCTCTCCTCTCCTCTCCTCTACCATCCACCTCTTTCCTTTCCTTTCTTTCCTTTCCTTTCCTTTCCTTTGCCTTTCCTCTCTCTCCTTCCTCTCCTCTTCTCTCTCTCTCTCTCTCTCTCTCTCCTCTCCTCTCTCCTCCCTTCTCTTCTCTCTTCTTTCCTCACTCCTCTCCTTTCCTCTCCTCTCTCTCCTTTCTCTCCACTCCTGCTCTCCTCTCCTCATCTTCCTCTCCTCTCGCATCCTATCTCTCTCTTCTCTCCATCTCCTCTCCTCTACATCTCTCTCTCGTCTCTTCTCGTCCTTCTCTCTCGTCTCTCTCTCTCGTCTCGACTGTCACTCCTCTCTCTCTAACCGCTCTCCTCGTCTCGCCTCCTCTTCTCTTCTTCTCTCTTCCCTCCTCTCCTCACTCCTCTCCTCTCCACTTCTCTTCCTTTCTCTTCCCTCCCTCTCTCCTCTCCCTCTCTACTCTCTTCTCCTCTCGTCTCCATCTCTCTCGTCCGTCTCTCCCTCTCTTCGTCTCTTCTCATACTCTCCTCGTCGTCTGCTCCTCTCTCCGTCGGCTCTCAGTCCGTCTCCTCGTCCTGCTCGTCCTCTCTCCTCCAGTCTGTCCTCTCTCTCCTTTCTCTCCTCTCCCTCTCCTCTTCTCTTCTCTTCTCTCTCTCTCTCTCTCTTCTCTCTGCTCCTTCGCTCTCCTCTGCTCTCTCTCTCTCCTCTCCTCTCTCCCTCTCTCCTCTCTCTCTCTCTCCTCTCCTCTCTCTCTCTCTCCTCTCTCTCGTCCTCTCTCTCTCTCCTCTCTCTCCTCCTCCTCTCCTCTCCTCTCCTCTCTCTCTCCTCTCTCTCGTCTCCTCTCCTCTCTCCCTCTCTCCTTCTCTCTCCTCTCTTCTCCTCTCCCTCCTCCTCGTCCTCTCGCTCGGTCCTCTCTCTCTCCTCTCCCTCTCTCTCCTCTCCTCTCCTCATCCTCATCTCTCTCTCCGTCCTCTCCATCTCTCTCCTCTCTCCTCTCTCGCTCCGTCGTCCTCTCCGTCTCCTACTCCTCTCCTCGCTCGTCCGTCTCCTTCTCCTCTTGCTCGCTCCTCCTCCTCTCCTCTTCCTCGTGTCGTCGTCTCGTGCGCTCGGTCCTCATTGTCCATTCTCTCCTCTCCTGGCGTCGACCTGCCTCACTCCACTCATTGCCCAGAACCTCAGGGGCTCCTCTCCCGCTCTCTCTGGTCCTCTCTCCCTGTCCGGTCTCCTCCTCATGCTCTCCTATCGATTCCGTCAGTACCTCTCTGGCCTGCTCCTTCTCACCGCCCGTTCGAAGTGATTCGCAGTCGGTGTCCCTGAGGTAGTCTCTGGCAATACGTCGGCGGAACTCCCTCGTCCTCTCACCTACCGTCACAAGTTCTCTCTCTCCTCTGGCGAAGGGTCGCCTCGGGCGGCCTCTCACTCTCTTACCTCTGCCTCGGGAGCGTCTCTGAAGCATCTCCTAGCAGTCCTGAGGGACATCCACCGGGGTCGTCCTCGAGCTTCGCCTTCCTGCGAAGCTGCGTTAACGCTCTCTCATCTCCTCGTGCCGATCTAAGTCGGGCTCCTCGGGATGCCGTGCTCCAGAGTTCGGGACGCCGCGGAGAGGCTCCCAAAGTGCGAGGCCATCCTCGCTACCAAGATGCTTCTCCTGCAACTCCTCCTCGCGTCATGCCTTCGCTCCACTCTGCGGGCCCCAGGTCCTCTACTCTCAGCCCTTCTCGCAATCCAACCAGCCTAAGCGTCAATGCCTCCATTGCGCTCACCGCTCGACTCAATACTCTCCCTCTCCCGTCCGGGCCGGTTTTCCCGTCTCCACTCCTCCATCGTCTAGGCCGGTCGATCCGTAGGGGGGGCCCTCTCCTCCCCGTCCTCTCCTCCCCTCCATGTCCTCTCCGTCACTCTCAGCGTCGCGCTCTCGTACCTCTCACCCCTCAAGTCCTCATGCTCCTCTCACCGCTCTCCTCGTCCTCTGCTCATACTCCTCACGCAGCTCTCCCTCGTCGCGCTCTCTGCGGTCCTCGTCTCGCGTCTGTCCTCTCTCCAGCTGAGCGTTCCTGTCCTCTCTCTCTCGAGTCTCTCTCATCTCATCTCGTCTCGGGGCTCTACTCGATCCGAGTCGACTCATGTTCCTCTCCTCCTCCGATGCTCCTCCGCTGTCTCGGCCTCTTCTCTCTCTCGCGATCCTCCTCTCCTCCCTCTCGCAGTCCTCTCGGTCCGTCACCCCGAGAGAATCTCCATCTCCTCTTGTGCTCTCGTCTCCTCGTCCTGCTCATACGCCTCACTCTCGCTTCCTCTCCCATCTCTTTCCCTCTCCTCACTCCTTCTTCCTCTCCTCTGCTCTCCTCTCCTGTTCATCATGCTTCTCTCGTCATCCTGCTCCTCTCTCCTCTCTCGTTTCTCTCTCTTCTCTCGCTCTCCCCGGCTCATTCTCGCTACTCTCTCCTCTGCTCCCTCGCTCTCGCTTTGTCTCTCCTCCTCTCCTACTCCTTTCCCTCTCCTCATCCTCTCTCGCGCTTCTTTCCTTCTCCTCTCACTCTCCTTTCCTCTCCTCACCTCTCCTCTCCTTCCTTTCCCTCTCTCTTCTCTTCTCTCTCTTCCTCTTCTCCTCTCTCATCTCTTCCTCTTCTCTTCCCTATTCTTCTCCTCTCACGTTTCTCTTCTCTCCTCTCCGTCTCCACTTCTCTCGTCTCTTCCTCTCCCCTCCGCGTTCCTCACTCTCCTCTCCTCTCTCACTCACTCTCCTCTCCTTTCTCCAGTTGCTCCTTTCTCTCCTCTCTCCTCTCTTCCGTCTCCTCTCCTCTCCTTTCCTTTCCTCTCCTCTCCTCTTCTCTTCTCTTCTCTTCTCTTCTCTCCTCTCCTCTCCTTTCCTCTCCTCTCCTCTCCTCTCCTTTCCTCTCCTTTCCTCTCCTTTCCTTTCCTCTCCTCCCCTCTCCCCTCAGACCCTCATCATCCCTTTGTCATGCTCACTGAGAGGAGTGAATGAGGATTCCCAGCTCAAGGCCTGAGTGCCTTCTGGTAGATGATGTGGGATGAATGTATTGGAGGACTGGGATGAAGTTGTCAATCAGTTGCTCACTTGAATCGAAGACTCTAGGGAAACAACGTTGCATCCTTTTTTCAAAAGGCAGAAAACCTTCCATAAATCTTCCACTAATTATCGGTTTTTCTTTGTGGAAATTCTTAAAACAATTTTTTTTATTAGGTGGATTATCCAGAGCATCCATCACACAAGTCCCAACTAAACAGGCATGGCTTTTTTCTATTTCTATTAATATCATACTACCGATTTTAATGAGCTTATTATTTATTAAGCCTCTGGGTTTGTGGAGAGAAAAATGCAGAGGAAAAAGTACAAAAATTTGGATATGTTCAAGGTTCAATTATAATCAACTAGAATATAAACAACTAAAATAATCTCGTAAAAAAGTACACGATGTTTTATTGTTTTGCTGAATAAAAACTTGGTTACAAAATAAAATAAAATAAAATAAAATAAAATAAAATAAAATAAAATAAAATAAAATAAAGGGGTGCATGGTGACTTAATGGTTATGTGAACCATTAAGGTTACTGTGGTGCTAAAGGTGATAAATGCAAACATGAATGAATAAAAAAGAAAAAGAAAATAAAGAAAAGATTTTTTTTTTTTTTAGTTATAAGCAAATTTAGAATTGGTGAAATTACAAGCGCAGGATTCTTCTTTAAAACTCCTATAAGTAAAGACGCATATGCAATGACTATCTGTGATAGATAGCTGTGTCCACGTTCCATAGGCGTGTGTGTGTGTGTGTGTGTGTGTGTGTGTGTGTGTGTGTGTGTGTGTGTGTGTGTGTTTGTGTGTGTGTCTGTGTGGGTGTGTGTGTGTCTCCTCCGAATATCACCGAGTTTGCTTGATTTTACGTTCATTTTTGCGAGTTCAAACCCAGTCGTGAAATCCTGAAGGGACCGAACATCAGAAACTCGGCTGCATTCCCACAAGGACAAAAGAAAACTATTTCACAGATGTGTTCATACCTATAGCAGTGAAGAATGAACCAGAAGCTCAGAAAGTGCAATGAACAATAAATGTAAGGAGTAGATTAATAATGCATTTGGACACAAATGAAAAATGCATGTGTTCGGCAGAAAACGGCTGCCCACAGAGGAGTGGTCTGTACAGTACGCTGCAGATGAGCACACATCATGAATTACCAAGGAAATTATTCCACATTTCAGCAGGACTGATTTGGCGAAGAGAATAATCTCTGGATCTCTGGAGATATGATCAGCTTTCAGCAATAGTATTCACGTTTGTACTAAATATCATAGATGGAAGAATGAAACACTTTCATTATGCATCGTGCTACATAATGTTCAATACTCAATTTACTTTTGATATAAAAGAAGAGCTTAGAGCTGACAGTCAACCGATTTAACATTTCCATTAACGAAGCTTCACTACTGAAGACATTTTCGGTATGTTATTAGTATACAGTATGGAGCGAGGATCAGTTTAAAGTCGTGATTGGAGTTCCTGTTCTTTTCAGTGAATCAACTTATTTGATTCAGGTTCACCAAAAAGAATCGACTCCAGAAGGTAACGTGGATGCAAGGTGCTCTCTTTCTTTTTTTATTTTTTTTGTGATCGATATTTTTATTATTTACTTATTGCAAAATATCAAACTATATACATCAGATGCCATGATTAAGAAATAGTATTGTACAACAGTATGTAATAGGATATTAAGATCAAATCCCTCATAGTCGTTTAAATTGTTATCAGCGTTTCAATTTGTCCAGTAAGATTTCAGCCATTTCTTCCCAGCTGATCCTTCGCACCATTGAGTTTGGCAGTGGAACATTCTAACAGAACAATGTCTCTGAAGAAAGATAGTCAGATGAAGTTTGTAGAGATGGATGTTTCAATCCACAGTTTCAGAATAGTCTTTTTAGCAGCCGTACTGGCCGCCAAGAGAAACCTTTTCTGACCAGTATTTAGTTTAAGAGTCGAGTCATCTGGTAACAGAAGAAGTAGTGGATCCTTGGGTATGTCCATATACAAAATGTCAGAGAGCGCAGAGGATACATAAATCCATAAGGAACATATTCTAGGACATTCCCAGAACATATGCATTTATGAACCTATTATAGAGTTATTACAAATATGACAATAGGGATCAGATCTAAACCTCATCTTGTACAAAACACTAGGAGTAAGATAAGCCTTATTAATAGATTTGTAGTGGATCATCTGGTGCACCAGATTCTTAGAGGCAGTGAAACAATTTCCCCATACATTGTCCCAGTCGGGTTTGGCTAGGTCTTCACGTTCCCAGGAGTATGTGGCTAGAACAGATGAATATTGAGAACGAAGAGTTGAGTCATAAGCACTATTCGGACGGGATTAGTTTTACGTGGGGACGTGGAGTAATGCAATTTTACCTCAGGACGTCTGTAATATTAATTGGCCAATTCGCACGGGACAAGACATCTCAGTAAAACTAGCAGAAGTGGGAGGGGTAACTCGCTTTACGCACCACAGTAACCTCCTTGTCGTCATGTGCGTATGATTTTGGTTCCTGTTGTCACGTGCGCAAACAGACAACTTGGTGCCTCCATGCTTGAAAAACACACAAAAACTACTTTTTAACAGGAAATGACGGAATTTTACCGTACATATGTACAGAGGGTCGATTCGGACGGGATTAGTATTACCTGAGGTAATTTTTCCGGACCTTTTTACAGAAGGTAAAAGTCGCTGTAATCTTTACTGACATTGTCCGTAATGATTACCGAGATGGCGCATTCGGACGGGACTAAAATCACAGAGAAGCTCTGGTAATAATTACTTTGCCCCCACGTCCCCACGTAAAACTAGTCCCGTCCGAATACGACTAATGTCAGTAAAGATTACGGCGATTTCATAAAGTGTCATTGTATGCCGATGATTTGCTGATGTTTATATCAGATCCGAAGACTTCAATCCCAGAATGCCTGGACACCATTTATCAATTTGGTAAATCCTCTGGGTATAAGATTAACCTCACCAAAAGTGTTTTGTTCCCAAATAATGTTCTGGCTCGGAATGGATCCTTTGACTCATACCCATTTAGAACTACAGAGGGCCACATGACATACCTGGGAGTAAGTGTCAAAAGTAGATATAAGGATCTATTCCAAAATAACTTTAAATCAGCCTTAGGACAGATCAAGGAGAACCTTAATCGTTGGTCTGCTCTGTCTCTGTCCCTGGCTGGACGTATTAATTCAATAAAGATGGTAATATTATCTAAGATCTTGTATTTATTCCAAATAGTCCCAATTTTCATACCCAAATCATTCTTTAAGGAACTTGATAGGCACCTCCACATTTATATGGAACAAGACTATACCTCGCGTACGGAAAACAGTTCTCGAGAGATGTAAGGAGAATGCTGGACTGGCTCTACCAAATTTTTTATACTACTATTGGGCTGCAAATATTCACAAATTAGTAACATGGTATGGAGATTCTATTGGTGGGAGTAGTCCGAGTTGGTGTCTAATGGAACAACATTCATGCTCGTCCGTCTCTTTGGCCTCAATGCTATGTGCTCCACTGCCGGTGGCAGTGGGTGCACATACGGACAATCCTATTGTAAGAGGCGGCTTCCGTATATGGACCCAATTTCGCAAACATTTTGGTCACACACAAGCTTTGGTGTCTATGCCTCTGTCCTCAAACTTTCTTTTTAAGCCATCGCTTATAGATGCGGCCTTTCTCACCTGGGCTAGAAAAGGCATAAACAGTGTGGGAGGTCTTTTTGTAGATGGCACGTTCGTTTCTTTTGACTACTTGGTTAATGAATTAAGTTTACCAAAAACACATTTCTTCAGGTATCTTCAAGTCCGTGATTTTGTCCGTTCCCAGTTTCGTTCATTCCCCTCAAAACCGAATATCGGCCCTCTTGATCGTTGTCTGACGGTCAAGCCCCATCTCTCGGGTGGTGTCTCCCAGCTGTATACTGCTATTCAGGCCATGAAATGCCCATCCCTTCTGTCTCTTAATTTACAGTGGGAGGAGGATCTAAATACAGAATTGACGGATGAAATTTGGCAAAGAGCTATACATAAAATATACACATCTGTCTATCTGTATTAGGCACAGATTGATACAATTCAAAGTATTTAATCGTCTGCACCTTTCTAGGACCAAATTGGCCAAAATATATCCTAATGTGGATCCCAACTGTACGCGTTGTCACCAAGCCCCTGCTTCTTTGGCTCACATGTTCTGGTCATGCCCAAGCATAGGCATATTCTGGTCTGAGATATTTAATACATTCACCTACATTTGTAAAAAGAATATCGCTCCAGATCCTATCATTGCAATATTTGGGGTGGTACACACTAAAGTTGGGGTCTCAAGAGGCCAATCTCAATTAATAGCATTTTCTACACTGTTAGCCCGTCGATTAATTCTTACAAATTGGAAATCTCCCTCACCTCCAAAACACTCACGTTGGGTGTGCGAAATTATGTCCTTCCTCCAGCTTGAAAGTTTAAGAACTACAGTCCAAAACTCAGCAGAAAGGTTCCAGAATCTATGGCAACCTTTCTTGGATTATTATGAAAATGCATTTGATGCTAATTCTTTAGATTAAAAAAAATAAATAAAATAGGTTCTCATCTCCCCTTTATTTATTTATTTTACTTTTATTTGTATTATTATTATTATTTTATTTATTATTATTATTATTATTATTATTATTATTATTATTGTTGTTGTTTGTTTTGTTTTTGTGTTTTGTGTGCATTCTCAGTGCTCGTACGAATTTTGGATGCAAATCTGTGGTGAAAGGGGTTATGTGAGATAATGTTTGTAAAGTATGAGGTTTGTGGATCGGGATGCCTTGTATAACATAAGAGAATGTTGGTTTGTTTGTGTTATGTGCATTTAAAACAATAAAAAAACTTTGAAATAAATAAGATTACGGCGACTTTTACCTTCTATAAAAAGGTCCAGAAAAATAACCTCAGGTAATACTAATCCCGTCCGAATCGACCCGCTGTAAATATGTACGGTAAAATTCCCTCATTTCCTGTTTAAAAGTAGTTTTTGCGCGTTTTTCAAGCATGGAGGCGCCAAGTTGTCTGTTTGCGCACGTGACAACAGGAACCTCATACGCACATGATGACAAGGAAGTTACTGTGGTGCGTAAAGCGAGTTACCCCTCCCACTTCTGCTAGTTTTACTGAGATGTCTTGTCCCGTGCGAACTGGCCAATTAATATTACAGACGTCCTGAGGTAAAATTGCATTACTCCACGTCCCCACGTAAAACTAATCCTGTCCGAATAGTGCTTATGCCACTGGTAGGGATCATAAGGTCCTGCCAATCCCAAAGGGGATGTGTCTGTAACTCGGAGGACCAGGGACACCGTATGCTTTAAGGGCTGATCTTAATCTTAAATATAAAAAAAACTCTGTGCTTAAATCTTGGAACGACTTGAGGCCTTTGTCATTAAAAAAGATCACTTAGAGTATAAATACCAGAATCAGACCAGGCTTTGAATACAAATGGCTTGTTACCAGTCCGTATATTAACATTGTGCCATATAGGTGTTGATTTTGTATATAAGAAGGGACCACCCTTGATTCTTTTCAATCTGCAAGGCGCTCACTTGACATTTTTCACCCTTATCTATTGCCATTATGTCATCCAGATGCTTTAGAAAGAACATGTCGATTATTGAATAACGGTTTGGAAGTGTTTTTATTTATAATATCACATAGGCTATAAAAGTTGGAGTAGAAGAACCCGAGTGTCCTGCATTGAGCCCTGACTCTGACTCAACCCCACTTTGGGATGAACTGGAATACTGACTGAACCCGTGACCTCTTCATTCATA
>NC_062540.1:18480772-18505772 GCF_022655615.1 Tachysurus fulvidraco
GTGTGTGTGTGTTTCACACTGTATCACACCGTGTGTGTGTGTTTCACACTGTATCACACCGTGTGTGTGTGTGTGTTTCACACTGTATCACACCGTGTGTGTGTGTGTGTGTGTGTGTGTGTTTCACACTGTATCACACCGTGTGTGTGTGTGTGTGTGTTTCACACTGTATCACACCGTGTGTGTGTGTGTGTGTGTTTCACACTGTATCACACCGTGTGTGTGTGTGTGTGTTTGACACTGTCTGTCACCGTGTGTGTGTGTGTGTGTTTCACACTGTATCACACCGTGTGTGTGTGTGTGTGTGTGTGTGTGTGTGTGTGTGTGTTTCACACTGTATCACACAGTGTGTGTGTGTGTGTGTTTTTCACACTGTATCACACAGTGTGTGTGTGTGTGTGTGTGTTTCACACTGTATCACACCGTGTGTGTGTGTGTGTGTTTCACACTGTATCACACCGTGTGTGTGTGTGTGTGTGTTTCACACTGTATCACACCGTGTGTGTGTTTGTGTGTGTTTCACACTGTATCACATCGTGTGTGTGTGTGTGTGTGTGTGTGTTTCACACTGTATCACACCGTGTGTGTGTGTGTTTCACACTGTATCACACCGTGTGTGTGTGTGTTTCACACTGTATCACATCGTGTGTGTGTTTGTGTGTGTTTCACACTGTATCACACCGTGTGTGTGTGTGTGTGTGTGTGTGTTTCACACTGTATCACACCGTGTGTGTGTGTGTTTCACACTGTATCACACCGTGTGTGTGTTTGTGTGTGTTTCACACTGTATCACACCGTGTGTGTGTGTGTGTGTGTGTTTCACACTGTATCACACCGTGTGTGTGTGTGTTTCACACTGTATCACACCGTGTGTGTGTGTGTTTCACACTGTATCACACAGTGTGTGTGTGTGTTTCCACACTGTATCACACCATGTGTGTGTGTGGTGTTTCACACTGTTTCACAGCGTGTGTGTGTGTGTGTGTGTTTCACACTGTCTCACACCGTGTGTGTGTGTTTCACACTGTATCACACCTGTGTGTGTGTTGTGTGTTTCACCCTGTATCACACCGTGTGTGTGTGTGTTTCACACTGTATCACACCGTGTGTGTGTGTGTTTCACACTGTATCACAGCGGGTGAGAGTGTGTGTGTGGTGGTGTGTGTGTTTCACACTGTATCACACCGTTGTGTGTGTGTGGTGTGTGTGTGTGTTCACACTGTATCACACCGTGTGGGTGTGTGTTTCAACATGTATCACACCGTGTGTGTGTGTGTGTTTCACACTGTATCACACCGTGTGTGTGTGTGTGTGTTTCACACTGTATCACACCGTGTGTGTGTGTGTGTTTCACACTGTATCACACCGTGTGTGTGTGTGTGTGTGTGTGTTTCACACTGTATCACACCGTGTGTGTGTGTGTTTCACACTGTATCACACCGTGTGTGTGTGTGTGTTTCACACTGTATCACATCGTGTGTGTGTTTGTGTGTGTTTCACACTGTATCACACCGTGTGTGTGTGTGTGTGTGTGTGTGTTTCACACTGTATCACACCGTGTGTGTGTGTGTTTCACACTGTATCACACCGTGTGTGTGTTTGTGTGTGTTTCACACTGTATCACACCGTGTGTGTGTGTGTGTGTGTGTTTCACACTGTATCACACCGTGTGTGTGTGTGTTTCACACTGTATCACACCGTGTGTGTGTGTGTTTCACACTGTATCACACCGTGTGTGTGTGTGTTTCACACTGTATCACACCATGTGTGTGTGTGTGTGTTTCACACTGTATCACACCGTGTGTGTGTGTGTGTGTGTTTCACACTGTATCACACCGTGTGTGTGTGTTTCACACTGTATCACACCGTGTGTGTGTGTGTGTTTCACACTGTATCACACCGTGTGTGTGTGTGTTTCACACTGTATCACACCGTGTGTGTGTGTGTGTTTCACACTGTATCACACCGTGTGTGTGTGTGTGTGTGTGTGTGTGTGTGTTTCACACTGTATCACACCGTGTGTGTGTGTGTGTGTGTGTGTTTCACACTGTATCACACCGTGTGTGTGTGTGTTTCACACTGTATCACACCGTGTGTGTGTGTGTGTTTCACACTGTATCACACCGTGTGTGTGTGTGTGTGTTTCACACTGTATCACACCGTGTGTGTGTGTGTGTTTCACACTGTATCACACCGTGTGTGTGTGTGTGTGTGTGTGTGTGTTTCACACTGTATCACACCGTGTGTGTGTGTGTTTCACACTGTATCACACCGTGTGTGTGTGTGTGTGTGTTTCACACTGTATCACACCGTGTGTGTGTGTTTCACACTGTATCACACCGTGTGTGTGTGTGTGTTTCACACTGTATCACACCGTGTGTGTGTGTGTGTTTCACACTGTATCACACCGTGTGTGTGTGTGTGTGTTTCACACTGTATCACACCGTGTGTGTGTGTGTGTGTTTCACACTGTATCACACCGTGTGTGTGTGTGTGTTTCACACTGTATCACACCGTGTGTGTGTGTGTGTGTGTGTTTCACACTGTATCACACCGTGTGTGTGTGTGTTTCACACTGTATCACACCGTGTGTGTGTGTGTGTGTGTGTGTGTGTTTCACACTGTATCACACCGTGTGTGTGTGTGTGTGTTTCACACTGTATCACACCGTGTGTGTGTGTGTGTTTCACACTGTATCACACCGTGTGTGTGTGTGTGTTTCACACTGTATCACACCGTGTGTGTGTGTGTGTGTGTGTTTCACACTGTATCACACCGTGTGTGTGTGTGTGTGTTTCACACTTTATCACACCGTGTGTGTGTGTGTGTGTGTGTGTGTGTGTTTCACACTGTATCACACCGTGTGTGTGTGTGTGTGTGTGTTTCACACTGTATCACACTGTGTGTGTGTTTCACACTGTATCACACTGTGTGTGTGTTTCACACTGTATCACACTGTGTGTGTGTTTCACACTGTATCACACCGTGTGTGTGTGTTTCACACTGTATCACACCGTGTGTGTGTGTGTGTGTTTCACACTGTATCACACCGTGTGTGTGTGTGTTTCACACTGTATCACACCGTGTGTGTGTGTGTGTGTGTTTCACACTGTATCACACCGTGTGTGTGTGTGTGTTTAACACTGTATCACACTGTGTGTGTGTTTCACACTGTATCACACTGTGTGTGTGTTTCACACTGTATCACACTGTGTGTGTGTGTTTCACACTGTATCACACTGTGTGTGTGTGTTTCACACTGTATGACACTGTGTGTGTGTGTTTCACACTGTATCACACCGTGTGTGTGTGTTTCACACTGTATCACACCGTGTGTGTTTCACACTGTATCACACTGTGTGTGTGTGTTTCACACTGTATCACACTGTGTGTGTGTGTTTAACACTGTATCACACCATGTGTGTGTGTGTGTGTTTCACACTGTATCACACCATGTGTGTGTGTGTGTTTCACACTGTATCACACCGTGTGTGTGTGTTTCACACTGTATCACACCGTGTGTGTGTTTAACACTCTATCACACTGTGTGTGTGTGTTTCACACTGTATCACACTGTATCACACTGTGTGTGTGTGTTTCACACTGTATCACACTGTGTGTGTGTGTTTCACACTGTATCACACTGTGTGTGTGTGTTTCACACTGTATCACACTGTGTGTGTGTGTTTCACACTGTATCACACTGTGTGTGTGTGTTTCACACTGTATCACACTGTGTGTGTGTTTCACACTGTATCACACTGTGTGTGTGTGTTTCACACTGTATCACACTGTGTGTGTGTGTTTCACACTGTATCACACCGTGTGTGTGTGTTTCACACTGTAACACACTGTCATATTAGTTCCATTTCCACATCACTTGAATCCATCACCGTTAGAGCCCAGACAAATACATGAGAATAAATTGAGAAACGTCAGGCTTTTGGTGCACATGCTATCTACATACAACATGACAACATGACATCACATAAACACCACATAAGCATTTGGTGCACATGCTATCTACATACAACATGACAACATGACATCACATAAACACCACATAAGCATTTGGTGCACATGCTATCTACATACAACATGACAACATGACATCACATAAACACCACATAAGCATTTGGTGCACATGCTATCTACATACAACATGACAACATGACATCACATAAACACCACATACGCATTTGGTGCACATTCTATCTATATACAACATGACATCACATAAACACCACATAAGCATTTGGTGCACATTCTATCTATATACAACATGACATCACATAAACACCACATAAGCATTTGGTGCACATTCTATCTATATACAACATGACATCACATAAACACCACATAAGCATTTGGTGCACATTCTATCTATATACAACATGACATCACATAAACACCACATAAGCATTTGGTGCACATTCTATCTATATACAACATGACATCACATAAACACCACATAAGCATTTGGTGCACATTCTATCTATATACAACATGACATCACATAAACACCACATAAGCATTTGGTGCACATTCTATCTATATACAACATGACATCACATAAACACCACATAAGCATTTGGTGCACATGCTATCTACATACAACATGACAACATGACATCACATAAACACCACATACGCATTCGATGTGTTATATTGATTGTGTTTGCCTGATTCGAGTGTTACAGTTTTTTATGTCCTCTACAGTAATGTGGGATTTAAAAATAACAACACGAAAATGTAAATTAAATGTAATTTAAATGATTATGACTTGAATCAGATTTTTATTGTTCAGCCCAACAAAGCTCAGTGAAAAAAACTTCGGATCAGACTCTAGCTCCGAGATCATGACATGGAGAATATTCTAGTGTCTTCTACACCAGAAGTGCGGTCAGACAGAAATGACTTCCCAGAGCTATTTATATCCCTCATCGCCCTTCTTCTCGGACAAATGATATTATATCAGTGATTATATTAGTTATTCCAGTGTAGATGCTGCTTTTAATGCGATCAGGAAGTGTGAGACAGATCCAGTTGATCCAACAGAACAAAAGCATCTTCAGCCAGACGATGAAGAGGAGAGACGTCCACGCCGTTCTGTCCCCTAAACAAACTTCTGTCTGGGCTTAAGGGCACACAGACGAGTTATCTATAGCGAGCTCCATCAGGGTGAAAGATAGCTTACTGTAAGTGGGGTGTGGAAGATGAATTCTGTGGAAGAATTAGAGCAGGACACAGAGCAGGCCGAGCCAAATCATCTCCTCTCTATTGATATTAATGGACCAGGCAGCAGGGACCACAAATAAATCTCATCAAACGCTTAACACACTCCTTATACTGCAAAGGAGACAGCATATTCTCTCACACACACACACACACACACACACACACACACACACACAAACAAATGCACACACACACACACACACACACACACACACACACACACACAAACAAATGATGCACACACACATACACACACACACATATTCACTTACACACAAACAAATGCACACACACACACACACACATACACACACACACACACACACACACACACACACACACACACACACAAAGTAAAAGAGTCATAAAGCCTGACATAAATCCTTTAATATCTCAGTAACGCTAAAATGTCCCCACAAGCATAGGAACAGCTGACAGTTTGAGTTTGTGAGGACACTCTGCTGGTCCTGGAGCTTGTGCTGGTCCCTCTGACAAAATAAAAGTATTTATAAAAGATTTGTCTGTAATTTCCATTTGGATAATATTGACCTCATTCCTTTCTGTATTTTAAAATCTTTCATTAAACCTTTGTCCATTCACTAAACGTCACACCAATGAATAAACTATAGATTGACTTTTTTATGTAACATCTGCAGCACATAACTATAAATACAGAATAGCTTTAGATCACCAAATTTCTCCCCTCTTCTACCCTGCACTCGACTCTTATCTTATCGCTTTGTAATTGACCTCCTTTTTGTACAGGACAATGAGGAATGCAATTAAAAATAATCCTCCCAAAAAATGTAAAGTTAGACAGTTTAAAGCGGGAACACAACGATGTGGTGTCTGTCCTCAGGGTTTGTACAGACGCTTCTACTGTCTTCAATATTCGGTTTGTATTTTAGGTCGTGAATAAGTTTCATTTTTCATGATCGCATTTTTTTCATTGTATGTAGACAAAAAAAGTCTTTTGTATCAAAAAAAATTCCATAGTTACACCGACTAAATTCCACTTTTATCAATTATATCAAGAATTACATCAGATAATTCAGATCATTTGTGTCAAACCTCCTATAAAAAGAGTTTATATGTTTACTGTAGGCTTTATTGTCACTTATGTTCATGTGCTGAGTGATGCATAGGGCCTTCATTCAGAGCACACACACACACACACACTCACACACACACACACACACACACACTCTCTCACTCACTTACACACTTACACACACACTCTCTCTCTCACTCACTCACACACACACACACTCTCACTCACTCACTCACTCACACACTCACTCACACACACACTCACTCACTTACACACACACTCACTTACACACACACTCACTTACACACACACTCTCACTCACTCACACACTCTCACTCACTCACTTACACACACTCTCACTCACTCACACACTCTCACTCACTCACTTACACACACACTCACACTCACTCAAGGGCACATCAGTTGTGGTATTGCTGGCTCGAGACTCGAACCCACAACCTTAGTGTTAGGAGTCAAACTCTCTCATGACTTCCCCCAAATTTTGATAAACAAGCGACCGAACAGGCAGACAGACATAATTCGATTATATTTAGACACATAAAACTCAAAAATGTAAAAAAAAATTTTTTTTAAATTTATCTTCCTGCTATCAATATATTTCCACGGTGTTTCTGGCTGCATCTCAGTCTGTTTTGTATCGGACAGATTTGAAGTCCTGCTTTAATCCATCTCTTTTAGGAACCTCTCCCTCTCTGTGTACTGCTGTAGATCCACATCCATGTGGCTTATAAAGGTTAGCGGTCGGTTAAACTTATACCAGTCACATGAGACGGCAGTGCAGGCAAACACAAGCCGAGTGAAACGGGAAGCATGATGTACTGATGTCTTGTTCCAGTAAACACCCAGTGTAATGGTTCTGCAGGCTGGGGGTACAGTTAGTACTTAATAAAAATGTCTATATAAAGTTAAATCTCCTCAGAACGTCTGCTTAAAGGTGATAGTAAAAGCTGGAATTTCCATGTGACATTTAAATAACCAATTTAAGTAATAAGATTGTTTTTACAGCGACATCTGATGGAACACCCAATGAGTTTGTATTAAGGCAGTTAAGTTGTTTAAAAGACACCCAAATTGTTTGCACAAGAAAATGTTAGACTTACTGGGAAAAGCTGAAACGTAGCTTTGAAGTCATAACACAAAAGAAGAAATGCAATCAATTAAAGTACACACACACACACACACTAAATATGACAAAAATTCCTTCTTTAATTTCAAGACAGTGTGTATATATGAAATTACTGTAGCTAAGGATAATTAACAAAAGCTTAATTATGCCAATTATACAAACTACCCAGAAGTTTTTTCTGTTTTGTTTTTTTTTGTCGTTTAATGTCGGTTTGTTGATCAACTGACCCAGGCCTGTTTTTTTTCCCCGACTTCATTTGTGACCATCAACAATAACAGCAATGAGGTCACATAGCTAAGCATATTTATTGTCTTATTGCCCAATCAGTGATCTAAGTTATTGCAGGGGCTTTCTGATTTTCATCCATTAATTTTCTACCGCTTATTCAAACTTCTCGGGTCACGGGGAGTCATCTATCTCAGGCGTCATCAGGCATCGAGGCAGGATACACCCTGGATGGAGTGCCAACGCATCACAGGGCACACACACACACACACACACACACGACAATTTTCCAGAGATACCAATCAACCTACCATGCATGTCTTTGGACCGGGGGAGGAAACCGGAGTACCCGGAGGAAACCCCCGAGGCACGGGGAGAACATGCAAACTCCACACACACAAGGCGGAGGCGGGAATCGAACCCCCAACCCTGGAGGTGTGAGGCAAAATGTGCTAATCACTAAGCCACCGTGCCCCTCGCTTTCTGATGTAATGCTCCCTTTTCATGAGACTGGAGGGAAGTGATGGGATCTGATGGGATGTGTTAGCCTAGTGGCTGAGGTGTTGGATTACCAATTGGAAGGTTGTGAACTCAAAGCCTATGTCCACCAGGCTGCCATTGGAATGCAAAAAGACCAAAGGATTTAACCCAATGTGAATTACAGTAGTTTTTCCACAGTGGTTGTCTCAGACCAAGACTTGGCAGTGGATCCTCCTCCAATGACTTGACTAGCTGGTCCAGGCAGATGGAGAAGTCAATGAAGAAATCCAGAGACAATTAATTATCATAGCATGCAAATGCTCTCCAATTCAGAAATTCACTCTATTTATCAGAAGTTCAAGGAAGCGTTCTGCGAGGCCAAAGTCTATCCCTTCTCAGCAAGCCGATCACAGTGCTAATGACAGACTTCTGCTCCAAGATGCTAGACTTCATCCTGCTGTCGTGATGAGACAAAGGCGAGTGAGGATCCAAATGCAGTTTGAACTTTTACTAAACAAAAACAAGCAACAGATAAGCAGGCAAAAACAGGGCAGAACACGGAACAGGAACGTAAACAGACAACAAACTACACCAACAACGACTAACACCAGGGAAGTGAACAAACAGAGTAGATATAGTGAACAAGAACCAATCACAAGGTGGAGACAATCAAAGACTAAGACAAAACAACTGGGGAAGAGATTGAGTGCAATTAATGTCCATGGTAACAAATGAGTGGGCGGGGCCAACAATTAACAGCATGGAATGACGGCAGACAGAAACAAAGCAAAACACAGACAGACTCATTACACCTGCTCTACCCTCCACAATCAAAACCACCAAGCTATAACCAGACATAATTGGATCCCATAGTATATTTTGAATGGTAGAGGATCCCGGTACACACTATAGATAGGGAAGATTATGGAAAAAATGTAAATCTTACTGCAAACAGCCTTGCTTCCAGGTTCCAACCAGCGGCAAACGGCCAAATACGATGTGCAAAGCAGGAGAACATTCTGGATTTCCAGGAACATTCTGGGCAGACAAAAAGTAGGATTGGTCAAGATTTCTTCTTTGAGCCTAACATGCCCAGAAGATGCTCAGCCACACAACGTACCATGTTCCAATGTAGTACGTTATCAGCCACCCTTGTTCCAATGGAATTCAACCCTCACCAACTATCCTATGGATGAACTGTTTAGAAGAAGTGAGCAGTTATGGAAGAACAATCACCAGTGAGGATCTAAAACAGGTGGTCAGCTGAACAATGAATTTGCTGACCATCATCATGTAGGAGCCAATGGATCCGTAGCCGAGCGTTTAACATCGGGTTCGCCTAAACTGAAAGGTAAATAAAACTCTTTTTATTATCATTACTCGCGGCGCACCGACGTGGAGCTCCACACCAGACTTCCCGATAACACTGCCCTCCCCCTGGGCATGCCCACACGCCATCTATGGCCAGCCCCGAGGGATAAGTGTATTACACACACAAATCACAATGCTCAGTATAACACTCACAGATTAGGTCTGTTACAGATCCATGCTTCTTTCAAGACAGAAATCGTTATAACGTTATAATCGTTATATTTTCAATTCAGTTCAATTCAATTCAAGTTTTATTTGTATAGCGCTTTTTTACAATAGACATTGTCTCAAAGCAGCTTTACAGAACATAAACATAGAGCAGAAGGTAAACCTAAGGAATAATAAAAGAAATAAGGAATAATAAAAGAAAAAGCATAAACAGAATAAAAATTCATATAGTTCGCAATCTGTATGTATTTATTCCCCTATGAGCAAGTCTGAGGTGACTCAGGCAGCAGTTGCAAGGAAAAACTCTCTTAAATCGGTAAAGGAAGAAACCTTGAGAGGAACCGGACTCAAGGGGGAACCCATCCTCATATGGGTGACACTGGGGGGTGTGATTGGAATATACAGTCAGATAAATGTTGTATTGGTGTAAGGATCATGGACTTCAGATCTCCTTAGTATCACAGAGTCTAACTGGAGATGTATATGCTGATACGGATGCTGAAATCCCACCCACTGTTACTTTGGACTCTTCAAAATCCTGCAGAGGATCAGCAAGGTACGTTATAAGCAGGACTTTCCTGTCACGGTTTCCAGGTTCCAAAGGGTACACCACAGCATCTGGACTCCATTGCTCATCACCGTCAGCCACAATTACATTCACAGTCAGCTGATTACTAAT
The DNA here is from genome assembly GCF_022655615.1 of Tachysurus fulvidraco. Taxonomy (NCBI): domain Eukaryota; kingdom Metazoa; phylum Chordata; class Actinopteri; order Siluriformes; family Bagridae; genus Tachysurus; species Tachysurus fulvidraco. Next base: position 18,491,132 of record NC_062540.1, read on the forward strand.
CACTCACACGTGGACTCTCTCTCTCTCTCACACACACACACACACACACACACACACACACGTTGTAGTCTGCACTCACTCATGAAGGCAATAAATCTTTGTATATTTTGTTCTGGTTTCCTGTTTTTTGATGTTGCTTTTGTCCTTGAAAGTCTATTTGTTGTTCACCTTTTTTTTTAAATATATGGAAAGTTTTATACAAGATTCTTGACACAGATAAACATTTTTCGTCTTGTGATTAAGTTTTTCTCCACGGCGCTTTAGAAACCTCTTTGAATTGCTGCCATTCGTATTGAAATCTGGCCATGAAATGAAATTACATTCCCGATTCTCTGATGAAATGCTGGGGTTCTGTAGTTAACATCTGCGAGTAGTAGTGTTTAATTAACGCCAGAGGTGGGAGTAAGTCACACGTGTGCAAGTCACGAGTAAGTCTCGAGTCAGGAATGTCAAGTCAAAGTCGAGTCGAGTCTTTTTCTAATATTTGTCGAGCAAGTCTCAAATTTGCGACTTAAGTCTGACTCGAGTCAAGTTGGGTCCCCCATCTCTGAGTCATTTAACTCAAGTCCGAGTCAAGTCTCAAGTCCGGAATGTCAAGTCAAAGTCGAGTCTTTTTAAAATATTTGCCCAAGTCTCAAATTTGCGACTTAAGTCTGACTTGAATCGAGTCGAGTTCTCCATCTCTGAGTTATTTAACTCAAGTCCGAGTCAAGTCTCAAGTCAGGAATGTCAAGTCGAGTCTTTTTTACACATTTGTCAAACAAGTCACAAGTCTCAATTTGCGACTTAAGTCTGACTCGAGTCAAGTCTAGTCCCCCATCTCTGAGTCATTTAACTCAAGTGTGAGTCGAGTCTCAAGTCATGAATGTCAAGTCAAAGTCAAGTCGAGTCTTCTTTTAACATCTGTCAAACAAGTCACGAGTCTCAAATCTGCGACTTAAGTCTGACTCGAGTCAAGTCATATGACTCGAGTCCCCCATCTCTGATTAACGCTTACCTGCTTAATGTGTTTAAAAATGTTCATTTGCATTTACGCCGTTTGGACGGGTCATTGTACGACCCAGACGCCAGCACGAAACAGATATTTTGAGCAATGTTGGAGGATCAGAAGACCAAGCTGAGGTGTGGGGTGTGATAGGAGCTTTGAGGTAAGTGGGCGCTGGTCTGTTTTCGCTGGTCCGACTTTGTAAGCGACATCGGTGTTTTAAAACTACCCGAAACAAGTGTAAGGAGCAATGGGGAGGTGTTGGAGAACTTAAAAAGGTTTTAAACAAGCGGTGCAGGTGAATTCCAGATCATATGCAGAAGTAAGAGGCAGAGATGCCCAGAGAGGTGAAGTACTGTAGTTCTGTCTCAAAGGGCCTTTTTACACCCGGTCACTTCACGTGTTGTCTCTGATCCCATAGCTATGTGATTAGTTAAAACTGTTCCATTTACATCAGGCCACATAAATGCGTCTCGGCTGATCGGATATCGATCCGATCTTTCTACTCCTAAATTTTACCTCATTTCCGGCGTAATTGAAACAGAACACGCTTTGGTGTATGCGGTTGCTACAAAAAACAGCATTTACTGTTTGTGGTGTTTTCGCCGGTGACAGCAGCGCGTTTTAAGACCCGACGAGACGCCTGGGTGAAAGATCACCTGCGAGTGACGTACTTCCGTTTGCGAGGAGTATAACGCTGACGTATGTGGCTTGAACGACCACGTTCATTTACACCTGTCCAGTTTCATCTGGAAAACAAAGAGTTTGATTTTATTTGTAATTTTTTGTTATGTCTTGGGAAGTTTTTCATTCATAATTGCATATGTTTTAAATTTATACCTAACTTTTACCAGTGGATGAATGAGTTTAAACCCTTGTGCGAAGCCTTAAAATTAGCACACAAAAGCCCTCAAATCGATTTCTCTGTTAGACAAAAATAAACTAATTTAAAATAAAGCCATTTTTTATTTATTTTGATACATATATATTTATTTACTAATTAGTATTATTTTGTTTCATTTATTTATTTATTTATTTATTTATTTATTTATTTATTTTGGTCAGTTTGTTTTATTGTGATTTATGTTTGTTATTGGCTATGCTCAACCCATGGCTGATTATTGTAATGTTCCTTGTGATTTGATTATGTACCTTGTTTGTTTGTTTGGTTACAAGAAATATAAATAAATAAATAAATAAATAAATATTAAAAAAAACCTGTCCAGTTCCATCTGAAATGCGTCCCAGACCACCTCCTGAAGGGGTTTGAGCGATCGGATTTATATCCGTCTCGAAGCCGTTTCGGAGGGCATTTAGACCTGGTCTTTTTACCATGGGATAGCTATCGGATCTCAGAAAACGCAGGAAGTGACCAGGTGTAAAAACCCCCCAAAATGACAAGGGACCGAACAAGCATTTGTTTAAAGTGTCGTGTAGTATAAAAGCTCACATTCATTAATATTACTACAGCTACCTTTATGATGCCCTGATGAAAAAATGATCATTGTAATGTAAAGGTAGTTTTAATAGAATCGGTGGTTCGTATATCATTTTATTCTCATGAGTCATGACAGTAGCAGAGCAGCTCATATTGCCACCCAAGATTCAGGTTCCCTGGTTTGATCCTGAGATCCTGAGATCAGCTCATTTTCCTGCCACCTTCCAAAAACATTCCAGTCGCCGGAATGGCTACGAGGATTGTCCGAGGTTCGGTGTTTCTGCGATAGGTTGAAAGAAGGCTCTATTGGGTTCTTGTGGTATTTAATAGTAAACAGAAAATCCATAATTGAAAGCTTTGGAATCTGGTGCGAACCATTAAGCTAATTCCTATTACGTGATGGAAACTATTCAATATTTTCCTAATGGATTGTAGTTTTTTTTTAAACAGGGCAGTCACAAGTGTGTCGTTCGGTAACTTGATCTAAAAACGTATGGAAAGTTTGATACGAGATTCAGATTTGATACAGATTCTTACAATTGTTTTTCTCCACAGTGCTTTAGAAACCTCTCTGAATTGCTGCCATTCATATTGAAATATTTGTGTTTTTTTTTAATAGGTTTAAACTGGATCGGAACGCAAACATCTGTCTGTGTGATTAAATAGAAAAAAAAACTGTTTCGTTCTTACGTCTAGATGGCTCACAGATAAAAGTTGGGCTCTTAAATTAAAGCAGCTTTGACACAAACAAACCGATTCGATTCGAAAACTCTGGAGGACCGACACACGTTCTGCCTCTGGCACACAGCTCGTTAGCCACCGTCCTATAAAACTAATCGGTGTCCTTGTACTGTACATGGGGAAAGGAGCAAGGGTTAGAAATATTTAACTATAGCAGCCAACAGGCAACAATTTGGGACTCTTTAAATTCTACTCTTATAAAAACACCTTCTCCGGCAGCTTAAGGCCTGTATCTGGGCAACTTAATTAACCACAGTGCATAGAGAATAATACAGAACAAAAGAATACAAGGAGATTTATTCAAAGAGACATGGAAAAAGACAAAGAGAAAAAAAATATTCATTCATTCATTTTCTACCGCTTAACGCGAAGAGCCTGTGCCTATCTCAGGCGTCATCGGGCATCGAGGCAGGATACACCCTGGACGGAGTCCCAACCCATCACAGGGCACACACACACTCTGATTCACACACACTCACACACTACGGAAAATTTTCCAGAGATGCCAATCAACCTCCCATGCATGTCTTTGGACCGGAGGAGGAAACCGGAGTACCCGGAGGAAACCCCCGAGGCACGGGGAGAACATGCAAACTCCACACACAGAGGCGGGAATCGAACCCCCCAACCCCGGAGGTGTGAGGCGAACGTGCTAACCACTAAGCCACCCAAGTACCCCCCCACCCCAGAGTGAAATTGATAAAGAAGTACAAAATAAGAGAGAAATGGAGAGAGAATTACAAAGAGAGATGAAGAAATGCAGAGAGAACCTGAGATAAGTGACCAAAAGAAATACAGAGTGAAAGAAAGAGAAATGTAGAGAGAAAGAGGAAGAAACATACAAAGAATGTGAGAAAGAGAAAAACAAAAAGAAATGCAGAGGAAAACACAGAGAAACAGAACAGAAAGTTCATGCTGAGGAGAAAACCTTCTCGCAGAAGCTTCCCACAGACTGAGACAATACGAGCACCTTTTTTTACTTGGCCGGTGTAGAAGAAGTGTGCGGCTTGATGTTTTCTGTGGAATTGGAAAACATGCTCGCTTTCCATTCGGTCATTTTTAGGCAGCTATTAATCTAGAAATATAAACGGAGATTTTTCAGACCTGAAGAAGCCGGTTCCTGCTGAACAAACACACTCATGCGGAAACATTTACACAGGATAATCCATCCAGGCTTTAAAAAGCAGAGCAGCAACAATGAAAGGGAATTCATTCGCTGCGTTTTCAGATGAACTCCTGCTTTTTACATGCAACATTTTCAAATAAAAATAAAATTGGAAATGTCTTTGTTTTAAATAAACGAATAATATTGTTCTAAAGTAGAACTTCACGGCGATACAGCCCGAGAGACGTTTCCCGTCCGTGAAGCTAGCAGAGATAGAGACGGCGTGGAAGGTGTCTATATGAGAAATCATATGAAATGTTTCGTGTAGAATTTTCAATCTGTGTCAATTTATTCCGGCGATCGAAAATTTTTCAAATGCCTGACGCTCTGCCCTTACATGCCTGGTTATGGGTTGTTGTTTTTTTTTTCGTTCCTTTTCATATATTCTGTAGCACCTAATCAGCCACTCCTGCAAACTCTTTACACAACGCTCGAAGAAGCACGCTGAAGGAATGAAGTAATCCGTTCGTAAATAACGATTTCACAACAGAATCAGTTACAAAAGGTCCGGCGCTGGAATTTATTTCTCAAATGGCGTCTTCGTTTGAATTTGGCTTCATGTTTGCGTTTGCTTGCGCACATGTTTTAAGTTATTTTCTACAGCACATGTTTGCTTGGCCAGCGAGTGGTTTCTTAGGCCTCTGTGTTTGTTCTGACTTTCAGAAAAATGGCCAAATTTGAAGTGACCAATCAGAGGGAAAGAAAGAAAGAAAGAAAGAAAGAAAGAAAGAAAGAAAGAAAGAAAGAAAGAAAGAAAGAAAGAAAGAAAGAAAGAAAGAAAGAAAGAAAGAAAGGACTAACGTTTGGAAGGTTGTGATTTCGAATACCAGGTCCACCAAGCTGTCAATGCCGGGCCCCTGAGCAAGGCTCTTAAACCTCTCTGCTACAGGGATGCTGTTTTAGGATGTTGTAGCCTAGTGGTTAAGGTGTTGGACTACCAATTAAAAGGTTGTAAGTTTGAATCCCAGGTCCAAAAGGCTGCCACTGCTGGGCTCCTGAGCAAGGCCCTTATCCCTCGATTGCTCAGCTGTAGAATAGAAATATACTGTAAGTCGCTATGGATAATGGTGTCTGTTTCAAATGTAATGAAATGTCAATAACAACATCTACAAAATGGATAAAACGTACAACGTGTCATTGATTGCTGAACTTTCTAGAAGGCTGCGGTGGAGTTGTGGTGTTAGATAAAGACGAGTTAAACACTTGTTATCGTAAAAGATGTGTTTATTCCAGAGACTGTTTTAAGTTTGGAAATTTTGTCTGTCAAAACCAAAATGAAGCATTTAATGTATTCATTCGTTCATTTTCTACCGCTTATCCGAACTTCTCGGGTCACGGGGAGCCTATCTCAGGCATCATTGGGCATCGAGGCAGAGGAAACCCCCAAGGCACGGGGAGAACATGCATACTCCACACACACAAGGCAGGGGCGGGAATCGAACCCACAACCCTGGAGGTGTGAGGCGAACAAGCTAACCACTAAGCCACCATGCCCCCTTAGTTTAACACTATAGTACATGGTAATTTATACATTAACTAACAAACATCTCAGGCGTCATTGGGCATCGAGGCAGGATACACCCTGGACGGAGTGCCAACCCATCGCAGGGCGCACACACACACACACACACACACACTCTCATTCACTCACACTCTCCGGACAATTTTCCAGAGATGCCAATCAACCTACCATGCATGTCTTTGGACCGGGGGAGGAAACCGGAGTACCCGGAGGAAACCCCCGAGGCACGGGGAGAACATGCAAACTCCACACACACAAGGCGGAGGCGGGAATCGAACCCACAACCCTGGATGTGTGTGGCAAACGTGCTAACCACTAAGCCACCGTGCCCACCTTCATTTAACTTATTGAAATAAAAGTAAATGTTTGCGCATTAAGGCCCAGGCTAAGCAATGTGTTTTGAATAGAGATGCAGGTTACTTTCTTTTTGTATCATTTCTTTTCCTCAGCATGAACCCGAACCCTTACGACGAATCACCTTGTGTCTTGAGGTAGGTGAGTATTCAACTTGGAATAAACATTTATATTGTATCTCAGATGTGGGAGATGTGAGCAGTCTCTCGGGGAAATGTTTCCCAAATCACCATTTTTCAAAGTCATTTGAAACTGAAGTGTGGCCAGTCGTCTCGCTGATCCTTTACAACCACTAAGTGCTCCAGTTTCTCAGGACTGGCTGATGGCAGCCAGTTACTGCACAAAATGATTCTATCAGTAATCAAACGCATCACAAGTACCACAGAAAAATGAACAGAAATGATTAGCAGAAGTGCAAGAAATGTACGATTTAATACAATAATTAATATAAACCCATTACCATGAAAGGCTCTTAAATGCAAGCTGATCTAAAACAAGCTGAGGCCTTCAAACTGAAAGTGACGTAGTTTTTTGATTTATGTTAAAAAAAAATCGGGTTTATTTTCAATCCTAGGTAAACAGCAGTGACAGTCTGGGGTAACAAACACCACGTGAACTTGACGTCAGTATATATATTGTTCCTCTCTTTTCTTGAACCATTTTGACTTTTTTGTTCCGTGGGCTGTCAGAACAGGTTGTTAATGATTTAGACACTAAGCTCAGTGTCTTTGTGGGCAGCGTCGCAGACTCACTGTTCAGTCGTGAGCTCAGCTTCACGTCTGTGTGAAAGTTCCTGTGCGGCTTTACGATGCGGCTTTCCACTGAGTTTTCCAGTTTCCTCCCAGCTCACAAAAACATGGCGGCGGGAGAACTGGTGAGAGAACGCTAGTGTGAACTCGGCTTCCAGTATAATTGTATGGATCATTGAAAATGTTTTTGTCTCCGCCCCTTTTCTTGCTATTCTCACATTCACATAACTAATTCCTGTTTCATCTGCCTAGTTCTATTTATAGCTTTGCGCTCTGACCCCAGACTCATAATAGCCTTGGATATGTAAAAACTGGGCAGTGGTGGCTCAACTGGATAAGGCTCTGGGTTGTTGATCGGAGGATTGGGGTTCAAGGCCCAGCACAGACAAGCTACCACTGCTGGGCCCTTGAGCAAGGCCTTCAACCCTCCCTGCTCCAGGGGCATTGTATCATAGCTGCCCCTGCATTCTGACCCCAACCTCCTCACTTGGGGTATGTGAAGAAAAGAATTCCACTGTGCTGTAATGTATATGTGGTGATAATAAAGGCTTATATGCCCCCCTCCTATTCTATTCTTGTGCTATGTCTATGTTAACTCAGAGATGCGAGGATTTCCCACAGTCGTGTCCCATCACACACTTTATTTGGCTAGAACAACTCAATTTAAGCTTCTCGACTTGACTTGACTCAGAAATCACAGAGAAGATTTCATTTCTTTGATGAAGTCTGAGGCTTTTGTTTCCAGGTTTAGTTGATTTGTTGGTTTTGCTCCGTGCTGTTTCCAAAGCACGGCTATTCTCACGCACCACAATTCTCCTTTTAAATGTTTGTGTGCTCAGTAAAGTTGCACAGTCTGTGGAAATGGATGTAACTCATCCAGAAATCTGAAAATATGTCCAGATTAAACGCTGAAGAGTTTATAGTATTGTTAGCAGATCTGGATCGCGTTAGAAACGTCTTTTGTACGTCCTTGTATTTCAACAGCCGATCTTATTTGTCATGAATGTTTGACAGGATTTTTTGTACATCTAAAACCACACAGCAACACAAACCATATTACGATGCCATAAAAGGGCAATAGGTCGCTGTTATGCAAAGGCACAGCACCAAAATCTGAAACTTTCCTCTCATATATCATATTTTGAGCGCATGTTGTGCAAACGACAAACGTTAGCTAGAAAAATTTGCAAACCTTTTTTTTAAATAAATAAAAAAATAAAAATTTTATTTCTGTCATACAAAGTTACGTTGTACGATTTTTTTAACATCTGATGTAAATTAATCTTGACGTTTTTACGAATAAGATATATGTCTGAATAATACCAGCTAGTGTACCGCAAATCCAGCTAAATTCATGCTAAGTCTACTGTGACGGGTTAATGAAACATTCCCGTGGAGTTTGTGAGGCGTAGGCATGGGGGTGCGAGGAAGGGGGGTGTGATGTTTGTTCTGCTTGTGTTGTAAATGTAGGGTGTGTTTAAAAACGGATAGAGCGTTCGGTGTTGTATAATAAGTCTGTTTTAGGAGACGGTGCTCTTAAACGAGAGACGGGTTTGTTCACTCGACGTTTTCCCCTTCAGTTAGACCTGAGCAGCATTTTGTACAGTAACATACAGGAAAAGCTTGCTTATTTATTTGTTTGTTTCTTTGTTTGTTTCTTTGTTTATTTATTTATGAGTGTTATTGGTGGTGGAATTATATTACTGTAAAATGTATTAAACATTAAATTGTGTAGTAATACACTGTAAATTGAAATTGATCACTGTAATAAATAACCATATGGTATTGAGTTCTAAAAAAATTATTATAAATAAACAAACAAACAAACAAATAAATAAATAAATAAATATTATTGTTAACAATAATAATAATGATAATAATAATTATTATCATTATTATTGTTGTTGTTGTTGTTGTTGTTAATAATAATAATAATAATAATAATAATAATAATAATAATAATAATAATAATAATAATAATAATAATAATAATAATATTACTTTGAACTATGATTTATTAGTATGAAGATGACCAAACTAAATTATTTTACACAATCTTAACTGCCTGCTTCAGGTCCTGGAAGTGTACAGATCCCGAGCAGGTGGTGGATTGAAGCCGACCACCTTCTCTGCATTCTGCTCTTTGCCAGTTGCAGCAGAGTACCAAATGGTGATGGAGGAGCTGAATATAGACTCAACAATGGAGGTGTAGAAGGGCACCACCGGAGCCTTTGGTGGGTTGAACTTCTTCAGCTCAAGTCAAGTCGAGAAGCTTTTATTGTCATTTCAGCCATAGCTGTTGCAGCACACAGTGAAATGAGACAACGTTTCTCCAGGACCAGGATGTACATCTGTTACTCTACCCTGTCACTCCCACTTGTGGTCCTGGGTAGCGGAAGGAGTCCACAGTTGTGACAAACAGGTGAGTCACACAGAGTGACAGGGGTGGGAGGGGCCACCATCTCCTCTGTTTTCTCTGTATTGAGCTCCAGGTTGTTCCTGCTGCACCAGGTCCCCAGGAGCTTAATCTCCTTCTTGTAAGAAGACTCATCCCCTCAGAGATGAGCCCAATGATGCTGGTGTCACCCGCAAACTTCAAAGGTGTCTGGTGATTGGAGGTGCAGCTGTTGGTATATAGAGAGAAAATCAGAGGAGAAAGAACACAGCCTTGAGGCAAGTCGGTATTTAAATGACGTGACGTCAGTACGTCTAAGTACGGTGACCCATACTCAGAATTTGTTCTCCGCATTTAACCCATCCAAAGTGCACACACTCAGCGGTGAACACACACACCCGAAGCAGTGGGCAGCCGTTTATGCTGCAGCGCCCGTGGAGCAGTTGGGGGGGTTTGTTGCCTTGCTCAAGGGCACCTCAATCGTGGCCGGCATGAGACTCGAACCCACAACCTTAGGGTTAGGAGTCAGACTCTCTAACCTATAGGCCATGACACCCCCCTGACTTACAGCCTAGGAGTCAGAAACTTGATGTGACCTAAATTTTTACATCAGACATTTTTTACGATATGGTGCCACGTCTCCTGGCTTATTAGACAATGGTTAGTCGGAGTTTATAAATATTATTAGATAAGCAGCGTTTCAGGAGAGGAGTGGCTATCTTTTTTTTTTTTTAAACAGCTCTATTACAATTCACTGTTTGTATGTTACTCCGTTAATTCTAATTCTAGCAGCTGTTCATTACATTAAAACTGTTACTACACTTGTAACACTGTGTAACACTGTGTGTTGTCATGGCGACAGGCAACACATACTATTCTAGCCATGTCTTTTTTCTTTCTTTCTTTAACAGAGCAAAAATTTTCAGAATTTTAAAAAACAAATTCATATTAATTTGCAGGATATTTGCACAGTTTTAAATTAATAGAAAAATATATTTTTCAATTTAAAAAGAATTATTTATGCTTTATAGAACTTGAGGCAGTTTGCTCCTGTAGAAGATAATGTATCAAAAATGTGTAGAGTTGTTTTGCAGAAATGTGTAGAATTGTTGGCAGAAATGTATGTAGAGTTGTTTTGCGGAAATGTGTAGAATTGTTTTGCGGAAATGTATGTAGAATTGTTGGCAGAAATGTGTAGAATTGTTGGCAGAAATGTGTAGAATTGTTGGCAGAAATGTGTAGAATTGTTGGCAGAAATGTGTAGAATTGTTGGCAGAAATGTGTAGAGTTGTTGGCAGAAATGTGTCCTGCTCACAGATGAAGTTTAGGGCACTTTATTCTGAGCCTTTCAGACTTATTAGGCAGCATTTTTTTTTTCAGCTCCATGTTCTAATAATTTGAGGGTGGGAATAAAGCGGAAAAACGAAAGCACACTGAAGCAGCGCAGGATTCTCAGTACTTCAGTCTCTGTACAGCTGTTTGGGGACTTTTTCTGTCTTCACCAGTAATTACATCATTAATTAATTACATCAGTAATACCAGGTCACATCACTTCCAGGCATGGATGATTTGTAACTGGAGACATCAGAGTGGACACAGAGCCGATTAATAACCGTGCTGGACAACTGCCTATTCTTACTTTTGAGTCAGAATGAACTCCGGGTACGGAACAGTTCCCGGTAACGCAGCTCTCGTGTAACATCGTGAGAAAGTAAACCGTTCCATGGCAGACGACGGACGGGAATGTAAATATGCGACGTTGGCAACTTGTTTCTGATTAATTCCCCACGTGTTTGCGTGATTCCCACGCGCGCCTATATTAACGCGTCGCACATTTACGCAGCGCAGTCGGACGCCTTTACGCGCTGACCAACAAACCTTTAAAGTCGCTTTAACACTGAAACAACCAGCTGGGAGAAAGTTACATCCTTTTTCTTCCTCTTTCGCACTCTGAGATTATCCCTTTAGGAAAACACTGGTAAGTTACAAATGCTTTAGTTTTTCTTTTTTTTTTTACTTTGAGTAAATACTTTGGCACGCAAAATGTGCCAGATGTACAGAAGTGAGCAGCACGTGAGCAGCTGACGTGTTATCTTGGATAAACAAGTCGAACTCGTTTGCAATTCTAAAGTCATTCTAAATATAAAATTGCATGTTGTTGTTTGATGCTGAATAATGTGGAAGGCCAAAAGGAACAAGTCGGGATTTTGAGTGAGAATTTTGAGATAATGAGTCAAATATTTTAAAGAAGAAATACAATGGTTTATTTTTTTTGTTTTTTGTTTTGTTTTTCTGTTGTTGTTGTTTGGGGGGGGGGGATAAAAAGTCAGAAATCTGACACTAGGATGTGTTTCAGAGATTCAGTCCGAATGATAACGTTAGTCAAAAGTGATGGTGGAGATAAAGGAAAGGTCTGCAATACACTTCTTGTTCTCTTCTCACGTGCTTGTTTTGTTTTACAGGTCGGAGCTGTGTGTGGATTTCGGTGCACCGGTTTGTGTGTTCTTAAGATGCGCGCGTTCCGAGTTGTGTTCGTTGTCACAGGGCTCGCGCTGTGCGTGTGCGCCGCCGCGCGTGGTGGCGAGAGCGAGACACACGTGGACGTGGGCAGCGCGCGGAGCTACAGCAGCGTGTTCACGCGGATCTTAAAGATGGTGCGGAACGCGGAGGACGGCGGCGGAGAGCTCGCGCAGGCCACCGACAACGTGGAGAGAAAGAGCTCTCATCAACAGCAGACGAAAAGCGGGGAACAGATACTGGGTGAGTGCGCGCGCGCACACACACACACACACACACACACACACACACACACACACACACACACACACACACACACACACACACACACACACACACAGGAGTGCAGCGTGGAGTGCGCGACAAGTTTTTACGTCAATCCAGCTAATGATGTGAACAAGGTGTGTTTGTGTGTGTGTGTGTGTGTGTGTGTGTGTGTGTGTGTGTGAGATTATACAGAACTCTATGTGCTACACATGATGTTACTTTGAACATCCATTGAGCAAAAACTCTTCCACTCTTCCACCAATCCAGTAAGCTGTTAAAAAAAGATGAATAAATCATAAACAGCCTGAAATAGTCTGATTCTTTTAATAAAAACTTTTGCATAATTGCAAAAAAAAAAAAAAAAAAAAGCAGTCATTTGCATGCATGATGTTATAAAAATAGTAAATGGCCCTAATGAGCTGGATCAAGATTTATTGTTTTATAATAGCTTTTTATCAGTCTGAACCGAAACCTGAATCGAGGCCACAAAACTTTTCAATACGGAAACTCGAACAAGTCTAAAACAATTCCTCAGAAACAGCTTAACTGTGGATTTGCTCTGGCTGCTCTAGGCTTTTAGCTCGTATCACATTTGTCAGTCTGCGTACTTTCGTTATTTCATTATTTATTTATTTATTTATTTATTTACTTTGTGCTTTTAACAGAGGATGTTTAGTGACTGTGTGTGTGTGTGTGTGTCTGAGTGTCTAAGTGTGTGAGTGTGTTTGTGCATGTGTGTGTGAGTGAGTTTGTGTGTGTTTGTGTGTGAGTGAGTGTGTGTGTTTGCGTGAGTGTGTGTGTGTGAGTGAGTGTGTGTGAGTGAGTGGGTGTGTGTGAGTTTGTCTAAATGATCAGTTGGACTGTGTGTGTGTGTGTCTGAGTGTCTAAGTGTGTGAGTGTGTTTGTGTGTGTTTGTGTTTGTGTGAGTGAGTGTGTGTTTGGGCATGCGTGTGTGTGAGTGTGTGTTTGTGTGTGAGTGTGTGTGTGTTTGTGTGTGAGTGAGTGTGTGTTTGGGCGTGAGTGTGTGTGTGTGTGTTTGTGTAAATGATCAGTTGGACTTTCTCTTTTTTCACTAAAGCCTGAGCACAATCCTGCCCTTTCAGGGTCACTGCTCCCTTCTTTGAGTTCAGCAGATTTAGGATTTAACCTTTAACACACTGCTTCTGCTTCCTTACAGAAATCTTTCCCAGGGACCTCAGAAAGAAGGAGAAGTTTTTAAAGCACTTCACAGGTGAGCACGGGGACAAACCGGGACGTCGATTACTACAGAATAGAAAAAAAAAAAACTCTGTTAGATTTCAGATATTTGACTGACGACTTTTGAAATGTTTTAACTCGCAGGTCCTTTATACTTCAGCCCCAAGTGCCGGAGACATATGTACAGGCTTTATCACAACACCAGAGACTGCACCATTCCTGCATGTGAGTACTGAGCACCGCACAGCAAAAACCACACGGCAGCCAGAGTTAAGTGACCTGGTTACGGGCGCATCATCATCATCATCATCATCATCGTCGTCGTCACCCTACAGCGTGTCCTAGTCACCGTCATGCATGCACGAGAAGCTAGTTTCTGGGGTGCTGCACTCTCTTTAAGGCTTACATGTTTTCTGATGTCCCTCTGAGGCTTAAAGAGTGATTCTCTATCAAAAAAGCTTCTGTTCCAAATTTGTATAGGTTTGATTTAGCTGAAGCTTTCTACAAAAAGCTTTTACGAATTCGCAAAAAAATCACTTTTAAACTCTTACCAGCAAAGACTGACGTAATTACTTCCTATGAGAGCTGTACTCGTGCTCCACGCACATGAACAATAAATAGCAGGGTTTGGTAAAATGCTTAACGTGACATCTTACGACACGTCTCAGACCAAATCTGCAAAAAATCTGCGTTCATTTAATTAAACAATCCTTTAGAATATCACAGAACGGTTTGCTTGAAATCCGTTCATAAACAGTCCTCAAAATCCTGGAGGGACGGAATAATCCAGTCGTACAATCGTACAAATGAAAAATCATAAACATTAGTGGCTTAGGATTAGTGGTTAGCACGTTCGCCTCACACCTCCAGGGTCGGGGGTTCGATTCCCGCCTCCGCCTTGTGTGTGTGGAGTTTGCATGTTCTCCCCGTGCCTCGGGGGTTTCCTCCGGGTACTCCGGTTTCCTCCCCCGGTCCAAAGACATGCATGTTAGGTTGATTGGCATCTCTGGAAAATTGTCTGTAGTGTGTGTGTGTGTGAGTGAATGAGAGTGTGTGTGTGCCCTGCGATGGGTTGGCACTCCGTCCAGGGTGTATCCTGCCTCGATGCCCTGATGACGCTCCCCGTGACCCGAGGTAGTTCGGATAAGTGCTAGAAAATGAATGAATGAATGAAAATTTGGCCAGTTAAACTAACATTATTTTCCTACATTACGTACAGTTGGTTGTGTGTTACAGCAGTGATAATGTGATATACGGTGATCAGAGCGTGACGCCGTATGTAATGTTATGCATTTTATTTGTAAAAGTGAA